>NW_009202738.1:0-73561 GCF_000690835.1 Fulmarus glacialis | reverse complement strand
AATAATAGTATAATTAGTAAATTATAGTAAATAATTAGTAAATAATAGTAAAAAACCAAAGTTGAGTGATAAATCTGTTGAGTTCTTTATACACAACATAATGTGCTTCCTTTAGGATTTTTAAAACAAATTAACAATAAATAAATAAAAATTAAAATAACTGTATGGATGACATACCAACAGTGCAGGACAGATTCTAGTAGTTCAATAAAGCAGAAAAAAAGTAACCCCCAAATCCAAAAAGAACACCCAAAACTGCAAACTAGCTGACTCATCTAAGTGGTCACTGCACATTGAGACAGTTGTTTTTCTAAAGTAGCTAGTTCAACACAGAAGAGCACTCAGGGAATACCTGATATAATTTCCAAGAGCTATGTGAGGTTTTCCTAGCAGAATTTGTCACGTTTTGTTTTACTTACTGCATTTATAAAAAGAGCAGTAAGAGAGGAGGACTGAATTAAGAAATCAAGTTAGCTAACTGAAAAAAAAAAGAACTATGATGAAAAGAATAATATGGAGAACATTAGGAAAAACACTTCCCATGTAGGAAGCACCACTGAAGATCTTTACAGCAAACTTTTTCAGTTTTCTTCAGAAATAGCTCTTTCATGGAATTAAACTTGGCCTGCATATAATCTTCATTAAGCTGCTTCATAGGATGCCAAGCGAAAATGTAGGAAAGTGAAGGCCCAGATTTAGTTCTGTTTATATTTTGGCATGGTTCAAAAATAAATTCAATAGCTCAACTAGCAAATTTGCTTTTTTAGAATGCTAAGTTGTAATAATGTATGACAAAAGCAATTGAGAAAAGTAGCACAATTTCCATAAAATGTTATATATTTCTGTTTGTATCATCAATTTATGAGACATGATATTTAGCAGAATAAAGCAGATCCTTATCAATCTGTAATGCATGCTCTGCCAAGCCCTTTACAAAGGCAGCAAATTCTAAGTTAGCAGGATGCTAACAAAAGCTAGGAAAATACTTCACAATCAAAAATCAAGAAGATTTCTTTATACAAAAACAAAAGTTGAATTGCTCTTATAAACTAGATACAAATCAATGAGAGAAGGTTCGAAACAATCACTTAATCACTATGCGATTTTATTCTTATATTTGCTGATACAATACACTTTTCCTTAGAAATGCTCAGAGATATTTCTGTAAATTATTGTTATGCTAATTGTATTAGAAAGTGATAGAATGTCAAATAAAATCTAACTAATTAAAAATGACTACTTTGTGTACCAATGTGTAATGAAGAAACCAAAACGAAAATGAATTTGCAAACCAATTATAAAAGACAAAATAAAAATGGAATAAGAACTAATACCTGTTATATAATCATCATTTAAAAATACAACTGAAAATACAAATAAGATATAAAAGAACATTTGAAATTGCAAAGAAAAGTCAAAATAGAAACAAAATTTGCAAAGAATTTTGATTCATCATTCTGATACAGCACGATTCTTTCATCTCCTGATATAACATGATTTCAGAAAGAATTGAATACTGATGTAGTTTCTTACTATCAATAACTGCTTTTGGAAGTTACATATTTCAAAAAACACATAATATTTTATGTATGCTCACATTTCAAATAAGAAAGTAGAAACCAACTGATTTTTCAATCTTTGAATGCAGAGATTTAAAAAAAAAAATCTGCAAACATTTTCTGGAAAAAAGTAAAACTGCCAAGAATTAATGTAGAGGATACCTGTTTCTTAAACAACTGCATCTACAATATTAAAATCTATCCAAAAAGGTGTATGAAACTGTAGACATCACGGTCCTCTTCATGTAATCAAATCGGGATGGACAGACTTCTGGGCTGGCCTTATTCACATCAATTTGGCTTCATGTGAGTTTAAGTGCTGCCCATAGTAACGAAGGTTTTCTTCTCTGGTAATCGCTTTCCTGACTAACAACATTCCATTTGCTTCATAACATATTTCAACACATCAGGAAAAATAAAATTGCACTTTAAGTTACCAAATAAGTCTGTTTCATGTTTCCCAAAATACAAATCACTGAGATGACGACTCAGCTGAACATTAGATGAGTATTCAGTAGAATCAAAGTACAGTAGTATGTATTTAGGTTGTAAGTAAGCATGGCACTGAAAGCAAGATCTTACAGATACAGAACTATAGCACTTCCCTTGGAATAGCTCTGAACTGTCTCTGAAAGGGGCAGCAAGCTCCACTGCTGCTTCACTGGCCCCACTCCATTTGCCTACAGTCCCATCATTCATCTTTACGCCAGCAGCTATACTGAGCAGAGCCAAACTCTGCTGCCCTTGCTCCCTGCAAAGCCAATGCAGGGAGACAATTGAGACAGCGAAGACACAGTGACTTCCGAATATGAAGGCTTTGCTGGATGCTCTGTGGCCTAGCAATGTACTTCCTTCCTAGCCATGTCTTTCCCAATTTGAATGCTCTTACCTCGTACAAAAGCTATTCCATTCCTCTAGTCATATGTTACCTTTGTATCTCTTAGCTCTACTACACATCAGCACTTGACCAAAAGTGACAAACAGGGCACTACTCACAGAACTTTTGTGAGTTTGAGCCTGATCTTTAACTGCTCTTTAAGGTAATTTAGTATATTTTAATTTATGTTAACTTTGTTGTATTATATAACCACAGAGCTTGATTTTCACCCCCAGCCCCCACTGAATTATACAGCATTAATTGTTATGCTGTGTATACGAATAATCCTCGTAAGAGTTTACACCTTTAGGAGAGTTATCCATCCGCCTTATTTAGAATATTATTTACTGTTTTGTAAAAACATTAGGGTTATTAAACTCAAGCCAAATAAAATCTATGTTAACATAAAAAAAAAAAAAATTGCCATTACCCGTAACTGAGATTTTTCTCCAAATATATAGAGGGCTGCTTGCCGTCTCAAAAGCTGACTTTGCAGAAAAGTGCTGCTACTGTAGGAAGTGGTGTTATCTTTCCCTGCAAGTCTTGCACCAACATCAATGAATGGAGTCTGAGTGTTGATAAATCGGTTGCTTGAACGAAGACTTGCCCATACACCTTCATAAAGATGAAAAATATTTAAAAACCTCTTTCCATGAGGCATTGGAGATCATAATTATTAAGGCATATGCTAAAACACAATTTGGGAAGTAGAGTGCTTAAACATGTCATTTGCATCCCTCATAGGGCATAATTAACAGCACATACTGGAAAGAAATATTTTCATAACAAAAATTGTCAAAAGCATCCTACTGCATTGTCATTTAACCTAAGATACTAATCAAACTCTGCACAGCACTTCCTATTGTAGAGAAAATGGTTGCTATGATATCAGTAATACAATGATAAAATGAATCACAACTTCCAAGTAATTAATGTGCATTTAAGTGTATGGAAATGAAATTGCTAGCGTTGTTCTTTTCAGAAGTGGGGACAAAAATTTGATGTATTTCCTTGTCAAAGGCATATTATTTTTGAAGTCTATCTAGTAAGAATATTACATAATTACTTTATTCAAAAACGGAATTAGTATCACTTAAAATTCCCTGTTACCTAGAATGCTTCTGTTCCTTTCGCCCTACACAATGTAATAGTATCAACCATATTGTATTATAATGAAAATGTATGTAAGGATGACCGATTCAAATATTACATTTCAAGGATAAAGTATTCCATATTTACTCTTGAAATGCCATGATTAAAACGCAGAATGACATGAATTTTAGTTTTTAATTGTCCATGTATAATGAACAATTAGAAATGAAAATGAATTGAAGGAAGTTCTTCTTTTAATCACGTGTTTCACGACTATATTCTAGCAGATGTGACTATGGTACAGTTGTGTGAGTAGAGAGAAGGATGCCTAGAAGATCACAGTCTTACAGTTTTAATCTGGCAGTGAGATCACCATTATTCTGGCAGCAGGGCATGGTACAGAAATCCCAAAGCTAGCAAAAACATGAGCTTGAAACAGTGCAGTGTGACGTGGAACCACAGACTTGCATCTGAAAGCAGCACAGCGATATTTGAAGGGCATTCTACCAACCTAATAAGCTCTACCTCTCAATAGCATTTTTAGCTTGCGTACTGTGCCTTGCTGATGCAGCTATATTGTCATTTCCAGAGAAAGAAATTCCTACAGCACACAGACATGCTCTGATCTGATCATGCTTAAGTAAGATTCATGATTTCAACGTAAGATAAAGTAGTGATAAACCAGATTGCCAAGGCCTGTTTAGCACCAGCAGAAGAAAAGACAAGTAGTAAATATTTTTGTTTCTTGTGCCTTAGTTAGTAACAATGATTTTGTGAGACTGTTTTTGTGTGTCCAATGTGAGGTATGTGAAAGGTACTTGATTTTCAGAATATAAATAGCACTACTTGAAAATCAAATCCCTTGAAGCATACTAAATTTGGCATTCAAATGGCAGTGTGAAATTCTTTAACCCAACATGCAGTAAATCAGATTATCAGAAGAGACTCTTGTCCATAAATCTGTGAAGCAAGATATCCAAAAGAGGCACCAGAAATACCTCGTAGTTGTAGAAATTTAGATATACAGTACCAAAAAAATCCTCCAACCCCTTCAGTAAAATCCAATAATATGCATAGTTAACATTTCTTGCACAGAAGAAAAAAGCTGCATATAACAGCAAAATTCCACTGAGATAGCTCAACCAGCAAAATAATTTTATTCTATTTTTTAGAAGCAGGATTATGTTTCTATTAAAGAATAATTTTGTACAGTAATCCTCAACAGGGACTTGTCTGTACAGTTTAGCTTGTCTGCCTGTCTGGCTGCTAGTCTTAGATGTGAGCAAATGAATAGGCGTAACTGACAATGGTTGGCTAGGAACTTACGAATTGGTAACAGTTCTAAACAGTTTCCACTTCAAAACCAGCCAGTTTTATAAAATACCTCACACAGAAAAGTAGTATGTTTAGTATAAATTTTTGTTCCACATCTGAACTACTACAGATGAAATAATGAAGACAAGCAGAAATCACAGCAAGCATTTAATAAGATAAATAATTTCTTGTTCATTTGGTATGAAAAAATGCTAGCTCCAACACAGACAACTGTCCCCAAAGATGATATACACAAAAATACACAGTCACACTTTCTAACATTTTACAAATGCAGGCCATCATTAGCGCCTGTAGAACATTAAAAGCAACAAAACTGGTTACAAATAAATGCAGATGAACGTGTTTACCAGTGATAGATAACAGTGATTAAAAGACACAATTATATTTCTATTATATTTCTATTCTAATTTTGCCTAGTATTTTTTGCCTTATTTTTTGTTAGCAGTATCTAGCTTTCATTATTTGGCATGTATCATATTATTATGACTTTCTAATTTGGCGGAAATAAATTTTTCCCTGTTCACTAACGTTAACAATAATTTTGGAAAGAAAGTTCATTGACTATGTAACAGTATTTCTTAGCTATTTTACTAAAGCAGTAGCAGTACTAAATGCTCTTTTGCAGAATTAATTTTCTGCTGTTTAAAATTTTCACACAGAAAATTTTCTATGTATCACTCCGCATTAGATCTTAACATTATTAAGGAATAACACGGCTGATCACTGTCACTGTATCATACATTCAATGGCCAAAAAAACCCCAAACAAAACAAAACCACAACACTGAACTAAAAAACCAAAATTTTGTTAATGCAGAATCAAGGCTTTCTGTCAGTATCACCTTCGCGTGTATTAAGATATTGTAGTAGTTATGGAGATGGTAGAAAAGAATGTGCTTTCAGGACACAGAATACAGTACCTTGGTGGACTCTTCCCTTAGTTGCTGATTTGGAATTTGAATGAGTGAAACATTTATCTCTGTACCCAAGCACTGGTAGATAACAGTTAAGACAGAAGGAGGAGGAATGGAATGCACATTGCAGCGAGACACATTGCAGGAGAAAAGAAAAGGGTTACTTATTAATTTCCAAAGATCTAGTATATATTGAATTTCTGTATAGCGCATGATTTATCAGACAGCACAAATCTTAGTCATCACAAGACAAAACATCAATCAAGCCAGAAAACCAATATAAAATGGGAAGGAAGTACCCATTTATCAAAAAGGAGTAATTTTCATTGTCATTGCAATAGTTTCAAACATGTAGCACAGCCATCATGTATTTTTCCATAATTACAATACCGAAGGAAATGTAACGATTAAATCATTCTGCTGAATACTTTATTGAAAGCTTCTATCCAGCTGAAAGTTAGCTTAATTAAAAATCCCAAACCTTAGTGCTTTTTTTAAAAACTGTTTTAGTCTATTTTAGGTACATAATTTGATGGACCTCAAAATCAAATCAGAGTGCAAGATGTTAGTTCTATACAACCTACAAACATTTTTAAAGGACTGTGTAGAAGTATGTGATTTAGAAAACATGTAACATCCATCACACAAAGAGATTTCCACCCCCCTTGCAAAAATTCACATTTTCAGTGGGAGCCTTATATGCTATCAGAGGGTGTATTTTTTGCTCAAAAGCCACATCAACACAAGCAACTTCTTTTAATACAAATATTCTATTAAAACATACTCGAAGTATTAATGTCTCCTGCTTTTAAAATAAATGTCTGAGCTGAGTCTGTATTTATTAATTATAAATATCCTAGTATTTTTCCAACAGCAGCAAATCATACTGAGAAAACATTTTATTCTACTAAATTACACAACAATGCCAGGTAAGAAGTGCTGTTCTGTAGAACCACACTATACTTATAAAGTAATATAAGAAGAAAAGGTATGTATTTTGAGTGAACTTACAATTCTTATGAAAGATATCAACCAAGCTATTGCCAAAAAAAGGGTCCAAGAATGAAAATATATTATGAAATATAAGTATTTGGCCAAATATTTAAGATCAGAAAAAACTTAACTGGGCTTTAGGCAACTACTTTGTTAAAATGTTCCAGATAAAGTAAAAAACTGTACCTGACAAGGACACGAATATTCAGGACAATTGATGAGTATTCAGAACAATGATGATTTTTAAAAATGAGAAATACTATTCAAGCACGGGCACATATCTTTTAACTTGAATTTTAAAAGGATGTGTATTAAAAATACATTGTCTGGCACAAAAAATATAAAATGTCATTTTCAATTGGTGTATCATAGCTGAACCTGGCTTTTGAGCCCTGGTATGTGAGAGAATAAAAACAAGCAAAGAAAGAGGGATCCAGAATCAAAACCACAAAAATAAGTGCTATTGTATTTTGTACAGTGTTGATCATAATCCATAGCTGCTTGCTATGATAAAGCAAATAGCTAACCCCATTGTCTTTTTTTTTTTAAACTTTGCAATAATAAATAATGTGAATCAATTTATTTGAGAACAACAATTTTAGAGATTCTATATACTTTGTGTATTTTAGAGTTTCTTCTAAAAGAATTCTGTTAGGTAATCTAAAAAAATTAGCGTTTACTTCTTTACAGGGAGATACTCCCTTTCCCTGTTCTCTCTTACCCTGTCAACTTCTCACCTTCACTAGGGCTCCCATTGTACTTGTCAAACATTCTTATGACTGTGAATAGAGTGCAGATACTGGGCTGTAATTACACCTTTCAGATATATAGAGCAGGTGTGGCATCAATCCAGCAAGACACAAGATAACTTCTCTGCCCTCTTCCTGATTACTGCTGAAATTTAGCCAAGAGACTTCAACATCCAACAAAACAACACATCTGTGACCTAATACTGCCTTGAGCCTCCTTTTTTCTTCACTGAGTAGCAACAAACTCATCTTATCACACTTACCACAAACTCTAACCCCAGAAACCAGCAATAGTTATTTCAGTAATCCTTTTATCTTCAAAAGACAACTTCCATACAATCAACCAGCAAACTTTCCCTTACTTATCTGAAGCACCTTCACTGCCCCTCAGCACCACTTCACTGTTGGCACTTTTGTCCCAACACAAGAGGATGGAATACAACCAAACGTCTGCTGTCAGCTACTCAGCATTTTCACTATTTCAGTACAAAGTCAAGCTGGGCACAGCCACCAATTTACCTAACAATTCCAGACACTATTAACTCCTGTTCTCTTAGGTGCCTAGCCATTTTACCTATCCAATTAAAATCACTATGTTTTTTCATCTCCATGTACTACAATAACAAGACAGTGAGCAGAGAGCATAAACAGAACTTCTAGATATGAAATCTGCATATACTATGATTAATGAAAATGCACAAAATTTTCCATTCTTTGATGATCACCATTTAAATGCCCTTCCTCTCTTCCCTTCTGCTACACTTCTCACATAACTTCTGTATACAGCTCTGAGTATTTTCCTTTCCTCTTCCCTTTCTCCCTCCCTCCTGCTTTCTTCCTTCCTTCATTTCTCTAATCCTGTCCATCTCTTTTGAAAGTTTTTCTCTACAAAATTGTTTTATTCTTCCACATATGAAGCTACAGTTTTTCTATCACACAATAATTTAGGTTGGAATGGACCTCAGCAGGTCAAAGTAGGTCTAACTAATTTTAGATCTTTCGGCCTTTCTCACTCCCACCTCTGAAAATCTGAGCTGCATTTGCTGCAAGATGGTTAATGCACTGCTCACAAAGCTGGAAGGAGTCAAAAAGGAAGAAAAGCAACTTTTGGATGCTTAGAAATAATTGTAAGAGCAGCCTTCAGGGCTAAAAGGTAATTAATGAAATATAAAATGCTTCCTTTTGGAAAATAGATTCATCCCTATCCTAACAAACACATATTTAAGGAATTTGATGCACTAATTTATGCATGTATTGTACATAAAAAAATCATAACAATTTCATCAGACTAGAAGGGTAAAAGTAGTTGGAATCCACTTCACAGAATGAAAGTTTCTTGTAGAAATGACACTGATGAGCCCTTGTACCTAAGAATAACAATTTCCAAAGAAGGCACTGTATCTCCCTACTTCTTACAGCCTGGCAACATAACTCCCTCCTTTACCTAGAGTAAAATTTTCAGATAGATTATTTGTAACTTTATGAAGCATCAGCTAATCTTCAGCCAAATGCTGGAATGATCTGTAATTGAGATTCTAAAGTGCATTCCATCCTAATATAAGATATGCATTTTCAGGCCATACATTTTAGACAAATTAAAAATATGGATGAATCACAAAGTAGTTAGAAACATAATTCCTAAACCAGTGCTTAATTTTCCACTAATTTCCAACACGAAACAAGCTTTATTTCAATGGTAAGTAAAGGACTTAAACAGAAATTAGATACTTAAATAATGTTACAGACTGAGGCTAATCTGTAATTTGTTTTGTTTTTTCATAGAGTAATGAATTGGTAAGCAGTGTAATTATTTTTATTTTACTAACATTTTGTTATCATTTATTATTTCAAATAATAGACTTTGAGCTAGTCTTACTAACCTCCTCGAGCAAAGCTATTGGATAGATTTACATCCAAATGTCCTGGCACTACCTGCTTAAACACAGTAGACATTCTTGAAGCCCTCCTTTCAGTGCCTAAAGTCAGCCAAAAAAAGAATAGAAGATTAAAAAACCTACAGTGTTACTCAGACTAACACTTAACATAACTGAAAAAAATGCCCTTTTTCACACAATACAGCTAATTCTTGCCAATTGTACTTCAGATTTATTTTTTAAGGCACATGTATACATTGGCAACAGTATGGAGATGTTAGATACAACTAAGCAATCAACATATTTTACAATAAATGAAGCAAAGCATGCACACTTTGGGAATGGTGTTATTTTACAAGTAAAGCCACTGTTTGGCTATATTAGGCCAATCACCTGGATAAGACAAGACAGACACAATTTCAAGTCACATACTCCTCTTTCTAAGACATTATCTTCACATAAACCTTACCAGGTTGCATCACAAAATAACTGAAATAAAACATGGATTCATTTCTTCATGGTTCCACATATGCATAATTCAAACAGTATATTTTGAAAGAGTTTTCACTGCAAGTAAAGCTCTACGTGGAACTGACATTAAAAGCCCATTATGAGTATGTAACACACATGAAAATGCCTATATACCTGCCATTGCTGCTGTAGCTTAATAGTGCATCTGTTCATATAGAATCTGAGCTTGCAATCTTGTATTTTCTCATTATATGAAATAGAGTAGTATTTCGCATTCTCTTCAATTTGGCAGTATCTTATTCAATATACAGTTTTCAATATGCTTAATTAGTTATAAAAGACTTTAAAGTGGATCTTTGCTTTTGATTCTGTTATATAATGTAATTGTTGCATTTGATATAAAGAAAAACCTGGAAAGATTTGGCATCTTGATATTCTGGAGAACTTTATTTTATTTGTTCCCAAATCATAATAAATTACTAATGCCTCACAATTGGCCCATCATACTCAAGTGAATTTAATCAAAAACTATGACCCACAGGTGAATAATCGCTTATTGTCAGATTAAGAATACTGAAAAATATTTTGGAAAAGATTATAAACATCCTTTACATACGGAAAACACATTCACTGAAACTAAGAGTGAATAAGCTATCTGGAAAGTGCAACAATAAAGAAACAACAGAATTCGTATGGGACAAATTGAACTAACACCAAATCAGAGAAAACTCACTTTTCAACTTAGCCATTGAAAAGCACTATAAAAACCAATTTTACCTGGAGAGAGAGCAATTGTTGGTCTAACAGTGAGAGTATTACTGCCATTCATTTTGCAGTGGACGGATATCACATTCAGTAAGGCTTGTAGGTATTTTTCCTGTTCTATACTGCTTGAAGATTCTAAAGAAGCAGGAGCTAGAGTCACAAGAAGAATAGAATACGTTAAAATACAAGTAATTTATAAATACAAAGAATAGCAAAATAACAAGCTTACTATGTAAAGCAGAGCATTGAAAATGTCATGGTTTGTCTATCCAAGGTTCAAAAAGCCATTCCTTTGATGACAAAGAATGCTCAGATGTTCATCACCTGGCTGCAGAGCAGCACCCAGCAATGTTCTCTTGCATTCCACTCCATAAAGCTAAACTTCTGAAGTCTATTACACCATGGTTACTACTTAAAACATTCATCATTAGCCAGTGATCAATACAAACAAAATGGAGATGATGTAGTTTTCCCTTCACTCTCAGAACGAAAAGTAACGTTTCTAAGTTTGTGCTACTTGTCAGCAAGTTTCAGCCTATTAAAAAAATGTGTGGAGAACAGATAGAACTGTGTCTTTAACAAAAGTAAGTGATAACTCAACCAGCTCTTCCTCATTCCAGTAAAGGAAGGTTACTTACCTATAACTGGAGGTTCCTTAAGATATATCGCCCATTTACTGAAAGTATCCATATATCAAAAGACATGAGTATTTATGCACTCTGCTGCATTTAGAGACATCAATGGACACAATCTACATGTCCTTCAGGTACCCTACCCCCAGAATCTGACCTTTTTAATGGAATAAAGAAGAGAGAAAAGAGGATGGACAGCGCATGCACACCTGGGTAACACATGTCAAGTGATCTCCACTTATGAAAAGTAACGTTCCTGTATCCTAGTGACAGTCCACCTGCTCCTTCACCAGTAGGTAACGTCAGGAAGTGTCTTCCCACATGCTTAGGTAACTTGTAGGAGGTGCACAGGAGTTCCCACAACAGTGCAGAATTGTGAGAACCACAATTCCTTCTCTGAAAACCTCTGAATAATCCTCTACATGCATGTAGTTTCAGATGACTACTCTACAGATCTCAGAAACAGAACCGTTTTCCAATTGTTACTGATGTTGCTTAAGTTGCTGGAGACATGGAGAAGGACCATTTCAGAGAGAGAGAAGCGGATGCAAAAGACTGGATGAAAGCAAAGCCAGAGAGGAAACAGACACAGTTTAAAAACAGAGGGCAGAGGAAAAAAAAAAGCAAGATGAGAAGGTATGATGCTCTAAGAAAGTACTGAAGTTAAACAGACAGTCCACTTAGGACAATCTTAAGACTCAAAAAAGTTAAGAAACCAATAACAAAAAATAGAATCAAGGAAAACCACCCCAAAAATAAGAAAAAATAAAAAAAAAAATCTTCACCAGAAAAATTCCACCCATTTATGTCCAGATGCAAGGACTTAAAGGAAGGGAAGGAGATGAAAGTCAGGTCCTGGGCCATACTATGATGACAAAAAAGTGTCCAGTCTCAATGAGTCAGCTTTTTTTCAAATGCCAAACAAAATTTTTTGAATTCTACTTTATTGCAGCCAGCTCTGGACTCACTATAGGACAAAAATGTCACAGCTGCTTAAACCAGGATTTGGTATCTTGACCACAAGAGCTAAGATTTGGAATAAGAGATAGAGAGAGAGTCAAAGAATTTGATTGAGCACATTTTGACAAACCACAATGGTAATTTATAAATAGTTTTCTCCAGTGATGATCCAATTAGATTCTATGCTGGAGACTAATAGACAGTAACCTAATTAGCTGGAGGTGGCAAAAGAAATTTCAAGATAGCCCTGTTAAAATTAGTATCCAAATAGCCCTCTTAAAATTAGTGTCTGAATTGGAAGTACAATTAGGAAGTGATTAGAAAATGTACATGCAGGAAACATCATGCTGTTTCTGTCTGACAAAGTGGAACAAGCCTGGAGAAAAACATTATTTTCTCTTCAATTCTTAAGCAGGGTTTACACATCTGAAATCCACTTGAATGATCTCTGGGTCTCCTAGTCCTTGAAGCAATGCCACAAAAAGTCAATTTAGGTCTTAACAATTTAGTTAAATGAAAGGAAATGAAATGTCTAAATGAAAGGATAATGTCATTGCCACTTGCACTTACAAAGTTTTATTTTGTGAAGAGTATTGTGTGTGTTTTAGGAAGGAGACTCAGGAGATGAATAGCTTGACTTATATGAAAGTCTGTTATTGAACTGGGCAGATATCTGAATTTAAAGATTGTGGGCAATAATGTCCTTGTGAAAGACTGTAGATGGAAAATTTGCCCTTCATCCTTACGACCAATCATCCCTTCACACAGTGCTTAACAGCATTCTAAAGGGATGAAAGACTACTGGTGACTCAAAGCATGAACCCCTTACCTGCACAGGTGAACAGGGATTTCTATAAAATGACTGATATTTTAAGTGCTGTATCATATATGAAGGCCATCACAACAGCATAGATTTAAACAAAAGATGGGGATGGAGATCCTGGTAGCAATGTTATAAATCCCAGGAAAGAAATGCATTGCTTAGTAATGCAATAAGATTGCCTCAGCTGCTAATATGTGCTCTATATGCCTGGTTGCAGGTTGCTCCATCTTTATGTTACAACAGGACCTAATATAGTCAATAATCCAGCCTGTATCAAGATAACTGTTCTCTTGGATAGTGTTACTACATACAAGAAACATAAATGGTCTTCCTACATGGCAGTTGACCAATACTTGGTAATTCAGGTGTAGAATGTCATATTTAGAACTACAGTGCTCTGCAAAAAAAAATTCCCAGAAAGGCCGAAGTGAAATTCAAAAACCAACTTTCATGTTTCAAAGAAACTTTTGAGAAGACCTGTATACTCTCCATCTCATATTCAAACATCTGTTCATAATCCTTTGTGGACAGACGTTAGAAAAATACAATTCTGTTGCACGTGTAGTTCCATAAGCAATTTATGCATTATTTCTCTAAAAAATATGTTCTGTGCTTCTTACATAACATATTGATCTCAACTATGCTTTGAAAACTTGCTTAACACATGATGTAACAGGAAATCACAAAAATGTTCATTAAGTTCCAGCAGGTCCTCTTTGTTTCTGTTTATCAATCCAGAACTGCCTAATGAAAATCTACTCCTATGAAATCTCTGCTTAGGAAGGTATGCATCTGTCAACTTGAATTTAACTTAAGATTATCTTTGTCCTCTTAGTTTACATCACAATGCGTTTTTCAGTATAGACATTCCTTCATTGTACACAACTCCTACTGAGGCAAATACATGCACCTGTGTATAACTATCTTTATTGATCAGTTTTGTTTCACCAAGCTTCAACTTCATTACAAATAAAATAACTATCCTATAAATATCTTTCATTTTTCTTGAGTACCTTCCTGAGGAGAGTCTCCATTTTCTTCACATTTTAAAAGAAACAGTAACTCCAGAGGCTAATGTCTGACAGATTGTCAATCAGATTATCTATTGCCTAATATACTGCTGGAAGTATGACAATTACAATAGGAATATAAAAGACTATATAAAATTAAAAAAAGAAACCACCTACAAAAGCAATGAGATTACACACAGGAAAACGTGCTTTAATGGGTCAGGCTTTGAAGATCTTGTTTTGGAAGGCTCTCATACTCCCACGCACATAGAAATTATAGCTACTACAGAAAATATGAAAGTGTGTGTCTTTATATAATTTACAGACTATTCCTCCAGAATTTTTCCAATTTATTCTATTTATACCAGGTTAAAGATGCCTGGCCAGTATTTCAGCTAAGGCAATCAGTATTAAATCAGTCTATAAGACTAACATTTGAATTACTATGCTTAGGATTCACACCATAAATCTCCAGAACAACCGGTGTAGCTCACAGCTTTGGCAGCTGCTATGTTAATTATTGGTAGTACTTCACTGATTCATTTTATGAGTATTTTCAACAAAAATGCATTATATAAAACTCAATTCATTATTTTGCTCCTCACTCCAACTAAAAAATGCCCCACAAAACACTGAAGAGACACACTGAATCAATGCTATAGCAGTGAATATTCAGCAGACAATTAGTGATTCACAAATTAGCGTTAATAGCCAGTCCAGACACTGTCTGATGTAAAAAAACATTTTTCTAATAAGATCTCTGAAATTTTGAGATTTTAAAGGTGAATTTGATATACACAAAACCTCATATAGCTAAATATTACATCTGATATAAACGGTTCTTTACAAGTAATAAAATTGTGTTTTTCATAAAGATACTCTGTGAAGGAAAAATTCAGGAGGACTATCCAGAAAATATTGAAATCATGTAATCTTCAAACTTTTATGCAACTTGCACATATTCGTACAGCATGCTTGTTACAGGTTTTGAAAAATTCTATAGAACAAACTATTCAGCAGAGTCAAACCCTTTAATTGCGTTCTAGTTATTATTGGGGTGAAACACAAACATAAACAGGACTGAAGAATTTCTTTGCTACCTTAATGAGTTCCTGGTATTCCAGTTCTACCTCTCATTTTCTTTTTCTCAAAAAAGAAAAATCATGGCCTAATTCTAGAATAATTTCTAAACAACTATCAGGTTGATTAAAGAGAATACTGACTTTTTCTTCAGCAATATACTAAATTCACTCTTGGCATGAAATTAACTCCGAAGAAACTATCAGCATAAGAGATGGAAATCCAGGCAGTTACAATAAGTATCCTAAACACTGCCTGTGAATGATGAAAGTCAACTCATGTTCCAAAACTAATGTTGCCCTAATACGTTATATTCCAGGTTGATTAAAGAGAATACTGACTTTTTCTTCAGCAATATACTAAATTCACTCTTGGCATGAAATTAACTCCGAAGAAACTATCAGCATAAGAGATGGAAATCCAGGCAGTTACAATAAGTATCCTAAACACTGCCTGTGAATGATGAAAGTCAACTCATGTTCGTTCCAAAACTAATGTTGCCCTAATATGTTATATTCTTCTGAAAAATTAACTATTCTGACAAATCTTGTACTGGTCCAATCTTGATCACACAAAGGAAGAGATTTACTTAATGCAAATTTAAACTAATATTACCATGAAAAACATGAGAAAATCCAGTGGATAATGATGTCTCTAATGTTTTATGTAATCCTCTATTAAAAGGGACAACATACACTCATTACTTAAACCAGTGCAAAGGAAAGATAATTTAAGGGAAACAGGGGAAGTTGGCATTGCATTTGGCAGATGCCAGCTTTAAACAAAGACTTTTGGTATGTATATAATCTCCTTTCAAACTATTCATTGACTTTTTTTGAACCACTTTCATACCATTCAGGATCTGCTTCTTGACATACAGTAATTAAACTGAATTAATATAGTATCAGAAAACCATTCATATCCTGAGACTTTTGATTCAATCGTATCACTGATTTCCTCTAGAAAAATAAGTATTTCTACATAAAATTACTTATACAGAAAGCCTACTGCATCAACTTACCTGTAGTATGTGTGTTTTGGGATTTGAAGAGGCCAACAACACCTTTTCCATGAAAGCCCCCCGATCTAAGTAGAAGAGTACTGTTTTTAGTGTTCTTCCAACAGACAACTGGTAGGCGATTGTGACGGTAACAGCGAGCAACTCTCTGCAGACTGCTGTCTTGAACAGATTGAGGTACTACCAGAAGCCCAGGATAACTGTATTGACAAAAAGATGAAAAAAATTGAGCAGCAATTAAAATTGCTTTCAAAATTTTAAACAATGAAAAAAAATTCCTAAAATTACAAGCTGAATATACATCTTAATGAAAATACATCTCAACTGTCAGAATTATTTTTTATTTAGTAACTCTCATTTTTAGTCTAATCCTAGCAAATATATTAATTTGTAAAGAAAACTGCCTTTCAAAAACACCTTTAATTACAAAAAATTTGTAAGACTATCACTACTAGTCTCTTTCCATTTAAGGTTGTATTTTATTTGCTAATATTTTTCTTCTTAGTATTATCTCTTATCTGTCACTATAATGAAGCCATATTTTTGAGCATGACAGAAAAGAGAATTTTGAGGCATGCAAATGATACAGTAGTTTTGTTTTGACACTTGTATATGAAATATGAGCATCGAAAGGAAAGAATGCTAGATTGCCTAAAGTATCACAACTAAAACAATAGTTTTTGGTTTATGTCAAAATACATTTAAATTTTACAGTCAGATTCCTTGGAACAGTGTATTTGAAACTGCATTTTTGTGTACTTTTTAAAACACTACAATACATTGAGAGATTAGGAAATTCACTGATACAATAGCTTTAAAAATAGAAAACCCAGCAAGATGGTAGTTGTGTTCATGTTAGTGCAAGAAGGATTCAATACGAAACATTATTTTCTATCTCCTCCAAAAAATATTCAATTTAAGTGCCAATTTCATATGTTAAGAAGAAACTAAGACGAGGAGCAGGGAAAAATTAGTGCTTACTAAACAGCTTTGTTCCTCTACAATATACACTGTTCCTGTGAATTCAGTTCTTTGACATTTATTGAACTGCCCTCATACAAAACCAACGTACATAATATTTACAGTCTACTTAAAACACAGTAACCAAATTAATATGGCACTAGATAAGTATTTACATCCTGAGATTTGTAATCCACTCAGATATATTATCTTTTCCAAAAAATCCTATAGAATATTAAAAACCGGTGGGTTTAAGGGAGGAAAGAGTTGTCTGCATAATGTTCAAAGCATAACGAAAATGTACAGATTTAATGCCTTCATATACATTGTACTCAATGGTGATTGAAGAAAACCAGTTATTAGTCTGTTACTCTAGATAAGTCAGAAAACAAGAAAGGATCTAACATTTTCTTGTGTGCCCTTCTTCCATGAAGAACTGGCAATTTCATTATTCATAACGAAAGTAATGACTAGCCAAAACTGGCTTTAGAGAAGCAAACGCTCTTCTGATATGACTCATGCAGATATGCTTTTGTATTAAAAAGAATTTTTGTGGGTAATGGTAGTAAACTACATCAGCTTTCACAACAAAAAAGGAGTTAGTAACATTCATGTGTTAAAACACAGCACGTGACTTTCAGCACGACAAACTTTTAAAGCAGTGTAGATACCTTCATGAATTCAAGTTTAAAACATATTTTTTATTTGAAGAAAATAGTTATGTGTAATTGTTTCTGAGGCTTGCTTTTTTATTTAGGAACAGAATAGATTTTATATGCAAATATATTACATAAATAATTTCCAGTAGCAACACAGCAAGTTATAGAAACCATACCGAGAGAGTGAGTTCTACCAGGTAACTTTATTGTTACTAAGCCAAGTCAGAAAGCTGAAAAATAGCCTAATGATTTAGACATCAGTGTAGAAAGCCAAGAGAAAGAAACTCCTTCAAAAGGCAACTCAGAGTATCTAGGTTAGTTTCCTCCAAAAGCCGCAGGGGCACTCTCTTTCCACGGGCTATAGAAAGAACCTAGGAGGGAAGACTTGTGTTGTCTGACAGAGCTTCTGGGGCTCACTTCTGGCTACCATTGCTGGCATTCTTTCCAAATCTGATGAATACATATGCAGCCACCAGAAGATGAATCTCTGAGTGTATTTGAATACAAATAGCTTCAAGGTCACTGGTTGAACACTCCTACTGTAGACAAAAATTTTCTCAGATTAAGTTGCTTAAATGGATACATCATGTGGTATGTGTGTTATGTCATCTTTATTTTCAACTACTTGACTGAATTGGTAAACTCACCTCCTGCAAAGTGAATACATCCTGTTCAGTGCAGTTATTCTTAAGTATTCTGTTTTTGAGCGAGAAGAGTTACTACTGATGGTCCCTAGTCCCAAACGTTGATAGTCTCTGAAACAGGCTCTTTCTACTAATTGCTCCATTGTTGATTTTTCTGATGCTTTCAGCGTACCACTTGTGTGCAGCTCGCTGTCATCTGAAACTGAAGTTAAACATCTTTAAGAGTTTGTTATTGGGGAGGCCAGCAGTTACACAGAAAATGATGCTATTTTCTTCTGAATAAAATATTAGTTTGTCTTACTGCCAGTGACAAATGACAAGAACTAATACATACAAACCACAATTTATAGAAATTATAAGCAATAAAATAATATTTTAATCAGGAAACCTGAATATACTGCACAGTTACCTATTGTACTTATGACTGGCATGGCTGACAAGTCTTTTGCTAAAATTCTGGAAAAAGTTATCTCATATATTCATTTGAGCTGAACCAAAGGCAGATAATCTTTCTTTCAACAGTTTATGAAAACCTGTTAAACTCACAACTGCTACACAAAGATGTACACAAAACAGAATAATGAAAAATGTGCACATAAATTCATTAAACATCCAAGATAAAATTGATTTAAACTATCTTCAAAAGATGTAACAATCTTTTTAAGGCTTGGTTCAAATAAAAAAATGTTTCTGTGTCATAATTTCACAACAAATGACTGTTCGTTTCTTAATGCCTCAGTTTCAATGTCAAACAGTAGCTTTCTGCAGCTGTGCACGTCAGCTGCACCTTCCAAAGCACAAAAACCTTTAACCATGAGAGATAAAAACCATGTCACAAGTTCAAACTACACTGAAATTCAAGTCAAGCAAGGTCTTTGTACAAAACCTGCCACCTGCCTGTTACTGACACTTCCAGCAGATTTACTGTTCACAGCATGTATCAGTTACTTGCTACCACCTCAAGCATTGAAATAAGTGCATATGAGGGGAAGTATTTCTTCATGAAGGAGGCACTGAAAAGTATATAAGGATTTACATTTAAAACAGGATTTTATAAAAATGGAAATTAAAATTTAAAAAATAAAAATTATGATACAATTAAAATTTTATTGGTAGTAGACAACATTCAGAATTTACAGGAGTAGAACCCACATACATTTTTTTTGTGCATCTTAGCATAAAAGTTAAATGAATAATTTTTTTGCCCCTGCAGCTCATCAAACAAAAATAACAATTCTCTATTTGACCTAAATAATAAAGAGTTTAACTCTGTGGATATCTCCTCTTTTTTCTGTGTTTTCATATTTGTCATGGTAAGTTACAAAACATTTACAAGTATAAAGCGCACTAACAAGAAACAAATTAAATGAGTTTTAGAAAGAATTTTATTTCTGGGCATACAGAAACTTGGTATTTAACAGTTTTGAATGGAAAGCTATAAGTGACTCAGATAAGATGGGGGTGCATTTTTTGAAATATTTTTTTTTCTAAATGGATTTTTCTCTCACAAAAGCAGGTATATTGGTGATCAGAATTTCCAAAACATTTTCCTATGCATAAAAAGCTAGAGGTTATACAAGGTCATATCAGTGTCCTTAACTTGAAGAGGGAGATGAAGATGTATTGCTGTCTCAAGTTCAAAATGGATTTTTTTAAATTTGTTTTTGAAAAGAGGAGGAATAATCCCTCTAATTTTACTGTTACTGAGATATGACTGTAAAAGTGGGTTTTACAGTCTCCTATTTTATGAAACACACCAGTATGATCACCTATAGAAAACAGAATTTAGTAGTGATGCAATTCTAAACTGTGAAAATAAAAAGATGGGGAGGAATTGGAGGGAAGTTAGGTGTTCATTAGCAACATCTAATAACTATAGAGTACTGTGCATGGCTTTGGAAATCACATTGCAAGTTTTACGTGGACCAACTAAAGAGGACTGAGAAAAGAGCAATGAAGATGATCAGAAGTCCACCAAGACTAATAAACAAAGAACTGAAAGAACTGCAGATATTTAATATCCAGAAAAGAACAGAGAAAAGAAACATTACAATAGTCCATAAATATATTAAGCACTGCAAACAAAATGAAGGGAATCATCTCTTCTATATGTATATGGTGGCAGAAAAAGAAGTGAAGGCTTTAAATTGTGGCAAGGAAATGTTTAGGCCTTAATGTCAGAAAGTTGCTTGTTTTTCTGCAGCATTAAGGATGGTTAAACATTAGTACAAATTGCCTAGGGTTGTGGAACCTTCATCTTTGACAGCTTCTAAGAAAAAGTTAGGTAAACATCTATGAGGAACAGATTAAGTATGTTGATCTTGCCTTGGGGCAGAGAGATGGAGTAGATGATCCCTTGAAATTTCTTCCAGCCCTATCTTTAACATTTCTTTTTTAAGACAATGCATCACCTGCTGCAGATAGTTCCCATTTGCTTCATTGCTGGTATAGAATCATAGTTTCCTATACTTCAGTTTTTGAGACTTGCAAACAAAAGTCATTCACAGCAGTCAACATAAAAGAAATTGCAGTGATTAAATAGCAAATTGTACTCTGTCTGAAGCAAAGAGTTACTACTGTTGTTAGCTGACTACACCTAAGGTGTCAGTGCAGCGTAGAGAGAAAAAGAAACTGTCAGACTTTGATCACCTTACACATTCCCAGTCACAACATCTGGAAAGCAGCAGATAGGAAGCCTCATAATTTATATTTTTATATTTTTGTTAGGACTATCACTAATGTTTATATAACACCTATGTTCATGGAAGAATGTAGTTGTTTTGTACGTCAGCAACGCAAAAACTCTTAAAATTTCTTCATCATCAAGAGAAGTACGAATACACAGGCATGATTGTGCTTGGTGGCTCTGGGCGAAGGACACAAAAATCACTCAAAAATCATGCAGGTACAGCCTGCAGAATTGCTTCTGCCCCAAAGAACCTGCAACATCAGAACACATACAAACTCAGCACTTAAGAAAGATGCTGGAAATTCAATTACGATTGTAATTTTTCAGAACTGTAAAGACATTCTGTATTTTGTAATCCTTTCTTTTTGCCTTTTTTCCACCACTTTTATCTGGAATGAAAGAAGAGAATCAATATTTTTTAGCTTCCCTAGAATGGCTTTCTTCCATTTCGGAGAGAACAGAGACAGTGCAGTAACACAGTCCTGCTTCAGACAAGTTTTATATATCTGCTCATAAGTCACATAAGTTGCCTTGCTCACTGACCAAATATTCAAAAGGAAAATTTGGCTTGTTTGATGCTTTGAAGAAATTACTAGTGTTTGATAAACACTTTGTTATGCTACGAAATGCCTTTTTTTTTTTTTTTTTTAAAAAGAGAAAGAATGGTATGACAAAACAATACCTGTTTATGTACAGGAGAATCTGGTTCCCTCTAGTGGTTTATTATAAATTAGCACTGGTCCAGATAAGGATATACTGACAGCAGCACATGGTAGGAAAAGAAGTATTTGGAAGAAAGTCAAACTCCACACCATCACATGAACTATACAAAGTGCCCAAATCACTTTCTACCTTCTGTCCCCAAATCCTTTCACCCAAAATGTGGAAAAATGGTCTTTTCAGTAGTAATGACTTCTGCTGCTTTCAGAAATCATTTGCCACTTCCACATCCGCAAAAGTCTCCCATAGTATTTGCTCTTTCTTGAATCTCTCCAATTACTGCTTCCTCATCGTAGACTAACTGCAGATGTCATGATCTCTAAAGATAAATGTAAGCTATTTCTGTGTTGTTCCATTTATACTATTACGATGTAAAAAATGACAAAAAAAGATACTATAAGAAAATAGTTTGATAATTAAAAAATAATAATCTAGTATTTTTCTTTACCACTGAATGAAGTCAACTTCCTCTTCTGTCTCATCATCACAAAAGAAAACTAAATGTACATATTTGAAACCTTTCTCTTTCCTGTCTAGGAAGACTCTGCAATTTCTTCTTGAAGATATTACTTATTCAATATATTGGAATGGAAGCATAATAGCATAGACTTATCAATCAACATGGAAAAAAATGTTTTACTATTACCAGAGATATCATCATCTTCATTCCAGCCTGGGCGATTTCCTCTTTCTTCCACTATTGTGCCTGTCTTCTTCTTTAATAAATATTGGCGTCCAATTGTCATCTTCCCAGCACGTTTTGCTCCTTTCACAATGCTTTTTGAGAAGGTACTATAAATTCATAGCAACAAAAATATTTAGAAAGATGCATATGATTCTCCCCGATAGCATGTACAGATTTTTATGATGAACCCACTTACCCAAATAAAATGTATTTCATAATTTTTCATTTAATATAATGAAAAAAATTATAACCTCTTTCTTTATTAATTTTTAAACACCAATTTTATTATTTTGAGATAAATTTGCATCTATTATGTCTAATGGTAATGAATAAGCAGCCATCATCTTTTTTTAGGTATTTGTATTTTGCTAGCAATGTGATAAATCTACAAAGTTGACAAAGTAAAGGCAGGAAAGACAGAAATTACCTTAAAGTTTTAGGATTCCATGACTAGCTTGGGATTCTACTTTCCTGTGTCAACAATGCAATAATCAACAGAGAATCACAGGAACTATCACTCTGGAATAGACTAATGAGCCATCTAGTCTAGTAAAAATTAACGTATAACATGAACTTCAAAAGAGGACCCAAAGCTCAAACTCTAGATTAAAAAAGACTAGGACAACTGTACAGACTGTACTGTGGGTAGAATTTATTCCAACCCACATTAGGTTATTAATGTATAAAGTCATACACAAGAAATCTGGTTTTTATGTTGGCATAGTTTGCATAGCTGAAGATGCTACTTACATTGTGTGTTTCAAAATGTAACAAGATGCCTGTTCAAATTTACTGCAGCCAGAAATTTGGATAAATAATATATGCCTATACCAAATTGACATGTATATCATACTAATTTACCTTTTATTCAGTAAATATAAAAAGACACAGAATAGCAATCAGTTATTTTGACTTTCCTGAAAACTGCTTGAATGATCTGCATTTCTGCAAAGCTGTCAGATTGTTCAATGTATTTGACTAATACTAAACTAGAACATCAGTAACAAAAGAAGAAGAATGACTATACCGGAATGAAGTGTTCTTTTCTTTTTGTTTTGGTAAAATTATCTGTGGTGCTGTTTGCCCAGCTGCAAATGCAAAAGTGCTGAAGATAGATTGAGGGTAACGGAACTTCATTAACTGTTTCTTAAATATTTCCACCACTTCAGGACTTACTTCTTCATCAAATGCTACTTTAATTAACTGCATATTAAAGACATGACATGTTAGAAATGGAAAAAAAAAAATTATAGAATTAAAGAAATGGAAAGATCCTAAAATATACTAGCAAAATTCCCACACTTATGCAGTTCTATGGCCATTGGAAAATACAAATATATGTACATATATCTTATTGATTTTGTGGGATATTACACAGCTTATTAATTTTTTATTTTTTACATTTATGTCCTAATACTAAGGTATTTTCACAAGAAGCATCTGGAATTCTCATAATACCAAACACAAAATATTTTGGTAAATCCAAGTAGTAGACCTGGCACTAAGATGTCTACAACAGTTCAAATACTAGTCACGTGGGACAGCTCAGCTTGGAAATATCCTGCCAGCTCTGCCCATATACTGGGAACTAAGGTTGGTAACGCACTACAAAGACTCTCATCAAACCAACAATTTCAGCGTTCGTGTGTCACAACCATTACACTTCCATTACTTGGTCATTCCAATTTTTGCCTCATCTTGCAAAGTATAGAAAACTGCTAATAATAAAAATGTAATGGTGAAATCTGATCCTTAAAAAGAACTAACCTTGTGTTATTCAACACTGATCCATCCACCCCACTAAAAACGCTTTTTGAAAGGTTTTGGGAAAAAAAAAAATCCCATCATCCTCAGCCAAAAGGATGACAGTCAGCAATTCAGGGGCGGGGGGAGGGGAAGAAAAAAAAAAAGAGAAAGAAAATAGGGAATCCGTAAAAGGGCCCAAAGTACTTTAAGAATTTGCAAAACAGTAAACAAAGAAATATCCTAGAGCTTTATTTCTGAGTGCATATCTATACACCTTTTGAATGTCTTTTGTTTGCCAGCTAGAAGGTGGATTTCATCATTGCTTTTTTAATTTCACTTGTTTTGTAAATACTTTCCAAATGACTAATAACTTTGTTGTTCTAGGACCTCCTTGAAAAGAGCTCTTGAATCTTTAGGGGTTACACTGATTTGAAGTTTTAAAGACATTAAATAGCATAACTGCAGCCAAAACCTTCTGAAAGTCATAATTAATAAACAAAGAGGAGGGGCTATTTCATACTGTATTGAACTCTAGCTGTTACAAAGGGAACAGAAAGTAAACTGTTGGCTGATTGTTTTTGTTCTCATAACCTAATACAAAACTATGCTAAACAAAAGCAAAGACGATGTTTGACCAGAATCCAGCACTAAAACCACTGTGTCTGTATTTAGCACATCGTTGAAGCATGCTAACTATTCTGGTAAAAATACTTCTGGAAAATAAAAGTCGTCATGAAGTCCTCTCAAAAGTCCACAAGAACAACTTTCTTTCGGTTGTTTTACTCCCTTGTATTCCTTATCTTACGCTTTTGAATAGGATATTGAAGGATATCTAAATAATGTCCATTATTGTAAGGAACTAGTAAAATGCTGATGATCTATTTTATTATGTTTGCAAATGTTAGAGATATTGTTCTCAATGAAAACATACTTCTGCAGTCAGCCAACCCAACAAAATATTTCATATCTTAAGTACTGCAGTCTACTTTCAGCCCATGATATAAAATTATTTGCCTTCAACTTTCCATCTCATAGGGTTTGACCACAATTAAGATCACCACCAAGAAGAAACATTTAGGGAAGACTTCAAAGACTTCATGATTCCTAATTCTTAGAAGTCCATCTCTGTCAATCCCTGCAGTACATGCTTCTGCTGAACACACTGAGGGGGATCCTACAGACAGGGAACTACCAGGATCCGTGCAAGTCATACGGAGGCTCACTGGTTCTGGCCAATGGTGGCTACCCTAAAGATTCCTGGAAGTGCAGCTTCCATGTGAGACGTACCATGATTTTCTCCCATGGATTTTTACAGAAAGCTGGTCAAGTGACAAGTCTTGAGAAGAAAACAGTATTTATAGCTTTTCCATATTCATTCCATGCAGCTGGAGGAGAGAGAAAGCACGTTTCCACTGCCTGCCTAGGGCTCTACTTACTCACATTAAGAGTTTCTGTACCCAAAATAGCCCTTTAATGGATCCAAAATAGAAAGGTGAGGAAAGGAGTGAAAGAAATCAAATATGAAAATGGTAACCCTTTGTAAATATCAACTGGGCCAAGAAACTCCACGGTTTCTATGAGAGGACTGCATTCTCTATTGACTTTACAGGGAAGAAAACTGAACTCTTCACAAATATCAGGACAAAGTACTGCTCATAAGTATTTTGAGCTGACTGTAAATTTTTGCAAAACTTCCTTTTACCTGAAAGGTAGCTGAAGTGATCTGCAATCCTTCCTGCATACTCTGCTGCAGCTGATTCTGTATAGTGATCTTCTTCTCCTTCATAACAGATGCAATAGGAAAGCTCCGGATCACCGTCTGCTCTCCAACTGAGGACCATAAAATTGTATTTACAGATACTTGTTAGATCACAGAATCAAACCTGGTTTGGTCACTTGTACTTTGAATACATAGGGATGAGTACACACAAAGCAACACGAAAATAATGGTACAGAATTAATTTCAGGCAAAATCCTGAAAAGTTGGTA
Organism: Fulmarus glacialis; assembly: GCF_000690835.1. Classification (NCBI taxonomy): domain Eukaryota; kingdom Metazoa; phylum Chordata; class Aves; order Procellariiformes; family Procellariidae; genus Fulmarus; species Fulmarus glacialis. Next base: position 47,318 of record NW_009202738.1, on the reverse strand, counting down.
AATTCCTAAAGTATTATTTGTAATCTGAATTTCTGCTTAATTTCAGCTGGGATGATTAGAAAAATATTCTCCTTCCTTCTGAGTCTTTCTACACGATGGAAACGCACCCCCAAAATCTAGGTTGGTAGGGGGTGAAGAAACAGTTTCAAGCTTATTCAAATTTCATATTGCACTATACAACTTATAAACAACAAATGATATACACTGATATCTTTAAATATGACCATGAATTTCCACAACAAATTTACACATCTGAATGACAATCTGCTTAGAAATGGCAGATGTCAAAATATGAAAATTTATCATTCAGAAGAGCTATTTCCATTACATATTAAAAAGAATACTGAATTTATTAATAATCATTTTAGGGAGAATATTAACTAATGAATATTTTTCATTTAACACACTACCAGTGGCTGAAAAAAACTGTTTAATGAAAAGTTAGGTGTAGTGGAAGCTGCAATATATGTGTTCTCTTCTCTCTTAGTGGTGAAGAAGCTTACAAGCGTTGGTCTGTAAAGCAGCATTATTAGACCAACTTTACAGATGGAATTGAGATATAAAGATACTAAGCATTTTGTCCAGTCGAAACAGAAAGTCTATGGAAATTACTGAAATATGGTCAGGAATGTCCTTACTTTCTGTCTCCAACTTTAGGTAGTCTGTAAAAGCCCATAATACCATGTGACAGTCTACTGAAGTTTCCTCTAAGACAACAACATATTACGATTTTATATTACATAAATTACTGAAGACAGCACTCTAAATATCTACCAATATGCAGGAATAAACGAACATTTGGCACCTAATACCTCATCTAAAGAAATAAGTTCTAGTTAAGTTAAATGCAAGATCAAAATCAATTATTGTCATATCTAGTGATAAAAACCCATATTAAGAGATTATTCTTATCTGATCAACATGAAAAATTATACTGTGAGGTATATACATTGTTATGTTGATGCTTGAATAGGTGGATAGGCCAGCTCAAAATCCTGCCTATCCGAAGGACCACAATTATCACTGCTTAATTTTTCTTACCCAGTTGATCATGAGGAGTGCCTTTAAATATAATTCTGTAAGTGGTAAGGAACAAAGCTCCTTCAGCAGGGAGGATGTGAGGACCTCCAAGCAGTCCTCCTGTAGCTTCCTCTCTGCCATCAGGATCCAGTAGCACACGGAGACCTTCACAAACAAATTCTTCTCCTGGCAGTAAAGTTGGTCGTAGAATTTTGGGCTGATGCAAATAAATGAAAGTGTCAGTGTAATGGCGATAGCAGTGTTATACCTCGGTCTAGTTATAATATTTGGCTTAAAAAGCTTCAAAACAAAATTGTTATGAGACTGAGTCCAAAGAAGGGAGACAGAGTTTGGACTCAACTAAGAGAAATGGGTCTCAAAAAACAGTGGGCATGCAAAAGCTTGTTTATGTTCAGAAGTTTGGCTCTACTAGTTTCTTAAGTTCATATTTCATGAGACCAAAGCCAAGCACTTTATTTATCACTGGTGGAAATTTCCTTTCAGTGTTTTGATGTTTCCTCCTAACATTATGAGGGGGAAAAAAAGATGACTAAATTGCATGATTCTAATACTTGTAAAGAATACAAATATGTTTCATAATACTTGCCTTCTGTATTGGTGGAAGCCGCCTACTCTCACGATGGACAGCCTCCAGGGTCTCTATGTGCATTGCTACAATGCCTGGAAAGCAGTAATACCATAAATGAAGCCTCACATAATATGAAAGAGAAAGTTGCAATCTAATTAAAACTCTGATATTCTGATATTCTCAAATTTAAACATCAAGGGAATAATTATTTGAGATTCAACAGCAATTATAGTCTAGAAAAGAAATCTAACCTTCTAACTTCACTGAAAGTAACTGAAACTAAAAAGTGCATTTCTCTCACTAGAAAAAAAAGAAAGACTACGAACCACTTTTTTGTCACAATTCTTACCTGGTATCATGCAATGAAGACCCTTGATATGATCCTGTGTAACTCCGCTCTCTGTGCAAACCTTGTCGATAAATCTCGTGATGAAGCGTACAACTGCGTTTGCAACATCATTGTTCTCAGAGTCCTCAAATCCACTTTCAGTGTCATAACTCTCTGCAACGCTGCCTGCAATACTATGGACATAAATAAAAGAAATTTCAAGTGTGAAAAATTCAGCTGGTGATGCACATATGATATGTAGCTAGTGACAGACAAGCTGTGTTTTTTTTTCTAGTTACAATACAAAAACCTTGCTAAAAGCGTATGGTGGCACCACAGTTACACTGTATTTTCACTGTCATTAACACTGTCAGAACTGCATGGAGAACTTTCCCTCCAAGATTCCAGCGCAGACAGGCCCACAAGAGAAAAAAAGCTCCTTGAAAGTGAGCTCTACGCCTTCTCTTCATGGAGTCAAGTATATTATTTGCAACCCATGGTAAACAAATATCCAGTTACATACATACAGATACATTAAATGAGTATTTTGGTTGCAGAGCAAAGCATTCAGAAGCTAAAAAGACCATAAGAAAAGTTTTTTGTGCATCAGATAGAAAATGCAAGCAAGTCAGTGGGAGATGTACTTTGAACGTCTGAAAATGCCTCCCATAATATTAAAGGCCAGATTCATACATTGCAACATATACTGCAACCTGTCTACTGAGCATGTCCTAATGCCTGAGTTTGGAGGTGTTTAGTCAGCAGAAATGACTAGCTATGGGAAGCCTGATACTGATAGCCTGCCTATCTTTTGCTTTATGTCAGTGTTCTCACGTAGTGTTCTACAATTTTATCAGGTGGCAATTCTGACAGATCATAGGTGATAATGAAGACAATAAATAGAGAGGGAGGAAGGCTTGTTACAAAATGTCCTGGATTTGCATGCTAGGGAATGTAACTGGCATTATACCCCTTCTGCCTCCTTAGTAATTTAACCTTTGCCACAGTGGTTTAGCCCTCTTGCTTTTTGTGACGTCAGTGCCTTTCTTCTTCGCAGCTGTAGCACAGAAATTGTAATTTTATGGATGCCATACAAATGCTTTCTTGATTTTAGGTTCATACACTGTTTTTTTCCAAGTTACATAAAAACTAACAGAGTAGGTTTTGGGCTGCTGTTTTCTTTCTCATCGTACCCTATGTTTGTCTTCAACATTTGCATTACTAGATTAAAAATTCTTACTGTGACAATAAAATTTTTATGTTCCTTTAAATGGTGGTAAATTACTCCAGATTAAGTTCTGTTATTTAAGAGGAATCATGTAAGACTTCTGCTCTCCTTAATTAATGAACTTGAAAAGAAGAGAAGATACTAAAATAATCTGCTAGAATAAGTCCTGAAAACTAAGAAGCTTTTGAAAACTGTGGCTCATCCTGACTGATTACCACTGAACTTGCATACCCACCTGTTTGTGACAATACTGTTGCTTCCACTCTCCCAGTCACCAGTAGCTGATGTTCTCAATAACTTGTTCTTACTTGTATCCAGTGGTACTAGCAGGTAGACCATGAGGTTAGCAAAATGAATTGCCTGACTGAAAACCGTACTTTCCTCATTCTGGACTAGCTCCTGCTGCGTTTGTTTACTAAGAGTTGGCCATAATCGCAACTGCTCAGCAGCCAGGTCCATTGCTGTCTTATCCTGGTCTGGACCTACAGAATTCTTCTCCTAGAAAGAAATATAAAGACATAGACGAAATAATAAAGCTATAACTTAAAAAACAATGTTTAGTCAAAACAATTTATTAAATTGTTTATTAAACTTCTTCAGTTATTTAAATTATATATTAATTTAAAAAGAAAAAGCAAATAACTACACTCAGTAGGGTTTAAGGAGAGTTATGATTTTAGTAACTGAGCTTTGGAGGCAGTTTACTGAAATATGCAAGTAGCACAATGTAGACAGATCTAAACAACGTCATTTCTTTCTAGATCTTTTTTATGCTATACGATCTTCCATGTTTCTTCAGAGTGGTTTACTGATTTTAATATAGCTGCTCTCCTTAGCTTATCCACTTAGCTCACATAAGAACAAGCATAAATCAGATTGAGAAGTAATGTGCAGCTCATTGCTTGATGCAGGTGATATTCTCCAAATTCCTAGGATGTTCAGGTGAGGCAAGCTTTTATATAAATAGTTTCCAGACCAGCTGAAACATTCATGTCTTCACATGTTGGAGTCCAATTCTAGCATTTGCTTGAAGCAAACTAGGTAGATGGCACATAGTCAAATCATATTATAGCCTGAGGAAATAGAATAAAGGAATCTGGCAGCCGGTATTAGTGACCTAAAACCTGATGTTAAATTATTTAAAGGACTAGGTATCTTGTACATGTTTTTTCCATACTAAGTTAAAGTTGAGCTAATTTTCCATACAAACACATGTGAGGGTTACAGTAGATGCTTCCTTATAAGTTCTACTATTCTTCACATTTTTCTTTACTTAGTGTCAGATTGGAAGGGGCTCCCCACACACAGTCCCACAGTCCTTTTCTCTTTATCCCTGATATGTCTGACCCGCCTTTTCAGTTCTTTATTTTGACTATTATTGACTAATATTTCTGGGAATATTTCTGTCCATATTACTTCCTCTCTTTACAATGCTGTATGACTTTGGGTAGCATACACTTTTCAGTCACATAGTTGATAATGATATTTTCATACAAGAAGAGAGATTACAAATGGTTCTTTACTATGTGTAAGTGCTCCTTCTTTAAAAAAAAAAAAAAAATCTTATTTTAGCATGCTGCAAGGCTTCCCATTATACTTTCATTTTTGCATTAGAGACGTACTGAGACAGACAATTTGTGTTCTGGAAGATCTATCCAGTTTTGATAAAACAGACTGAGTGCCATTCAACAGAAACCACCCTAGGGTTTGGTAATAATCTAACACTGGACACTAGAAATGCTGCTAGCTTAGGTTGTTCATATAACAGAACTGTCACTAATTTGTAACATTGCTATATGATAAGTTACTACTCTCAGGAAAAACATATACCTTAAAGTGCGGAAAATTATACAAAAAGTGGTTGGTTCAAAAATCACAAGAGCAACATCAAATTACAATGTTTTGCAGATAAATGTAAATTTTTGTTATTTTTCATGTTATTGTATGCTCTTTAATATGGGAAAAATGAAAGAAAACTATGTATAATTGGGGAAACCATAACTTAGCTCTCTATGACTTAGGAGACAATTAAAGTGTGAATAAAAATACTACCTTCATCTTTACTTTAATATATTCTCCTACCTTTTGTCTCAACTGTACTGCATGGTTGTCGTCTTTGGCTGTAAGGTAGAGGGAGCGAACTTGATTTTGCACGCTGCTATAAAAGGTTGTTTCCCAAAACTGTTGGTTAGTCCAGATAGGATGGTCTTGTACACAGGTGTAAGCAAACTGACTAACTCCAGGTGCTAATTTCTGAAAGCAAAAAACACGCAAAATTGACAAATTAGTCCTATTATTTAATTTCCTTTAAAGGCTATGGGTTGAGTATTGAAACATACAGATATAAAATCAGTTGTACAGACTGAAATATGCAATATATACCATCTTTTATACTGCAATATAGGAAAGAGAAATTATCTCCAGTTTTGTGCCACTAAAGAAATTAACATACAAGAAGTTGTATGCAAGTCTAATGCCAGTGCAAGGCATGGCCTTCTTGATTCACAGTAGAAAAATGAGACTCAAGAGGAAGAATTCTGTGATGATAGCACAGAACACATTTCTGATATAAGACATTTTCTTTGCCAACGAAATATAGCATTTTTAACAACCTAGTCCTACAACATAGAAATCAGTATTCAAACAGATGAAAATCATTTCTCATTTTATTTAAAAGTCAGAACTACAGTAATGAAATTTAAAATAATTGTAAGTGGCAACCAAGTCCTTCCAATAAGCTGCATTTGTTGCAACAGCAGAAGTTAGATAAATTGTTCTCTTCATTGTTATCTACCGCACTGTATGACCCAAATCCAGCTCCTGAAAGAGTACTAAATGGGATATGTTCTTTGAAGTCACAAGGGTCTGGATCCCTATAAGGTCTCAAACAAAACCAGAATTGTTACAGCATTACTCATTATGAATGCACCATTTTTTTCAAGTAGGTCTATTTATTTAGGTGGCACTAGTCTCCCAGTGAGTTGTTTAATATTCTTGATAACCACATACAATGAAAGGAAATTTATTTCAATGACCCAAATCATGAAGAATGAAATCTTACATCGTATGTTCTTACTTTTTGAAAAAAAAAAAAAAGGCCACAGAAAAATTTGTGTTGCATATTGCATATAGCAAAGAAGCAGGTAATCTAAATACCCGCTTATGATTATTTCTACAGTAGAACTGAAGAATAAAGTACATTACTGGGTGCCTCATTTAATGACTTTCACTCAGAATACTACCCATACCTGAAATATACACTATATATAGAAGCTAAATGTTACTTTAATGATTATGTAGTAAACCACTTTACTGTAGAGCATAAATACTACTTGGTTTAATATTTATAATTGTACAATTGCACACAACAGCCAGTACATACAATACTTCCTTAGTAGGCACCCAGACATTCAAGTGGAAGGCTAGAAAATTACAACTGAAAATTTTAAGGTCTGGTTTACAGATTTCTGGTTTTGCAATTCTTCAAACTGTGTTTTCCACACTATGCTCTTCCAAGTACATCATGAACTAAAAGTTCTGATCATGTGCCATGTATTCATTCCCTATCAAAGACAAGGTCCTTTGAAATGGTATGTTTGAGGAAATGATACGCGACATTCTACTAAAATTTACCCAATTGAAATACCTTCTTGTGATTAACCATCAGAAAGTGAGAAATTTAATTTTTATTTAATCATGCAGGATTTCATCAAAATTTCTGTTAAGAAATCTAAATGTGTGGAAGATTCAAATTACATTAAATGTGACTTTGTTTATTCAATACAGATTGAAACAGAATATAGCTGGTTTGTTTAACAGATTCTTAAGTTTCAGCTGTGATGCAGTTTATGGTAGCTCACAGAAAATGATAACTGATTGCACAGTAACAGCTCCCATGCTTGATCTAGCTGTTAAATCACAGAACAGGACAGCTCAAATAGTGTCCTTCTGATCTTTGTATTGACTGCTGGGCATCCCTTGAAAAAATCTCCAGCATACAAAATATACACTAACTCATAACTATGTCAAGCCTGTTAATTAGCAGGACAACTAACTGTACATGAAACTGAGTCTTTTAACTGTAAAAAATGAGAAACTGTTAAAATAAAAAATGTACAGGAGGACTACCTCTATCCTCCTATAAAGCTACCTCCTTTATTCTTTAAGAGCTGTACACATTTCATATCTTTCACCATTGGCAGGTATGTATACAGCTAGCTTAAAATTGTTTAATTTGTTCAGCTGTGGTAATTAACACAGAGCCCACAGAATGGATCTGGCACAATTATTCACCTAACTCAAAATCCAGATGCACAAAACTTTTGTTACAGAGGAATGAGGATGACAGGTGAATCATGGAATATAAATATGGACAACACATCTTGAAAGCTACAGTTACTGCTAAAGCAGTATAATTACTTTGATTTATTCTTTATTTTTTTTACTGGCAGTAATTCCCAGTCACAATACAGCTGCAAAAAGGGAGTATGATGTCAGGAAAGGAAAAAAGGGAAAAGGGAAAAAAAGGGAAAAGGGAAAAGGGAAAAAAAGGGAAAAAAAGGGAAAAAAAGGGAAAAAAAGGGAAAAAAAGGGAAAAAAAGGGAAAAAAAGGGGAAAAAAGGGGAAAAAAGGGGAAAAAAGGGGAAAAAAGGGGAAAAAAGGGGAAAAAAGGGGAAAAAAAAAGGGAAAAAAAGGGAAAAGGGAAAAAAAGGGAAAAGGGAAAAAAAGGGAAAAGGGAAAAAAAGGGAAAAGGGAAAAAAAGGGAAAAGGGAAAAAAAGGGAAAAGGGAAAAAAAGGGAAAAGGGAAAAAAAGGGAAAAGGGAAAAAAAGGGAAAAGGGAAAAAAAGGGAAAAGGGAAAAAAAGGGAAAAGGGAAAAAAAGGGAAAAGGGAAAAAAAGGGAAAAGGGAAAAAAAGGGAAAAGGGAAAAAAAGGGAAAAGGGAAAAAAAGGGAAAAGGGAAAAGGGAAAAAAGGTAAATGTCTGCTCAAGCCTAGCTAGTCGGTATAGTTAACTCATGCCAATTTGTGTAGTGAATGCCACACAAGGGAGTGATTTGACTATCAACCTGTCCAGCTGCCTTTGACGCCTCAGCCCAAATCATGTAACTGTGTAAACCAGGTAAAGAGGGGGTGATCTTTGGCACAAACCCAAAAGAAAGTTTAAACTCAACCCTGGGTCCATAGTAATAGTGTTACAGAAATAAAAATGAAACAAATGATTTTCGCATGGGGACAAATACGACAGGAAAGCTGAGGGGCTTTTAGATGCTCTTCCTGTGCTCATAATTTAAACCCATTAACAGTCAATGTAACAAAACACAATTTTTAAACGATGGAGATTTATGTTCAAATATAACGACATAAATCAACACTGACAGTAACTCCTAGGCAAAATAAAAATTGTTTACAAAAGGATGAAAGAAAATCCATCAAAAAGCTAAGCGATCATAAACATTATCCTTCTCATCACCTGCATGTGTTGAAACAAATGCCAAAACCTCATAGTGGCCAGAGCACAGAATCAAAGTCAGGACTTGTAGTTCCAGGCTCAGCTCTGCCAGTTACTTTGGGCAAAATCATTTTGGATTCTCAGCTTGTTTTGGTTAGTTTGTTTGTAAAAAAGCAATATGAATACCAACCTTAAGCAGCACACTGCTGCTACTATGCAGTCAAAATCCATAGATTGAAAGTACTCTTAGTACAAATATAAGTATTCCATGAAGCTTGCAGTGTCTATATTCTCTACCCTGGGAATGCTTAATCAGCCCATTTGACTAGAATGGAAACTAATCTAATACATCAAAAGGGCCCCAATGTTTACTGTCGTATTCAAAGGAATTTGCTCAGGATTTCTCCAATTTAAGCAAAACAGTAGTTCAGTGTTTTTCATCAAGCAATACTACACATATAAAACAAATCTTCACCTATCTTTCTATAGGACAGCTAAACTATACTGATATTTATGCTCTTTCTCTCTGTCCCAATAATCCATTTCTGCCAGACAGAACAAACGTAGGAGGCAGCAAAAGAATTTCCTACTTATAAGGGAGGATTTAAGGGCTGACAGCTTAAAAAAGATCCCAGAAGAAAATAATAAAAATAGTTCTGAACTGATAAAGTCTTATTCTAAAGCTGTCTGTATGATAGCTTAAATGAGCATTGAGGTATAAACTGTAATAACCAGCAGAAAATGAGTTAACTTCCGCAAAGGACACTGAGTTCTTTCAATAGACTAAAGGCACTTAAAAAACCCCAAACACTCCCCTCCCAAATTACATATGAAACAGACATTATCCATATCAAAATCATGAACTACATTCTACAGTTTGTGAAAACACAAGGTAGATTTGGGACTATATGCAACTTCCTGAATTCAGGAATTATCTTTCCATTATTTCCACCTTACTGAGTGGCACTGGATAATACCTGCCTAGAATTTTTTCTCTGTTTCCTGCCACTGGATACTTCTGATTCTGAAAATGATACTTTTACTGTGGGTCAGCAAAAAATGTGCACCAACTCCAAGACTCCCAAACTTACTGTGAGGTGCAGGTCCCCAAAGAGCTTCTCTATGACATTATATTATTTAGATTGCTTGTTTCTGGAAAAGAAAAGCATGCTTTGTGCTGATCACTCATCAAAGTCATTATACTTTACACCACAAAAGCTTAAAGAAGAAAGCAAATTTATTCTAACAAGGCAAAGGATCCAGTTATTGATTGTGAAGTTGGAAAGAGTTACAAAACAAAAAGAGTAAAATACAGAATATAAATATATCTGAGACTGCTCTTTTCTCACAGGACTTTGCTGCATGTCTCTTGGCTATGGAAACAAAGGGGCAAACTCAACAGTACTCTATTTTTTAGAGAAATCCAGTTTACTTTAGAATTACTTACTGGATTTCTGTCTCCAACTTATATCCTGGGTTATTGGTTTGGATATTTTTGGTGAGAAAAGGAAGGAAAAGATATGAGAAAGAGGTTGCTGCTGAACGCAAAGAATAGCTTCCTATTCAATTGCCACCTGTCCTACCTTCAGAAAGCCACCAAAATTAGACTCAGGATTGATATATATTTTAAAATACTTAAAAGTGTGAGTAGCAAAGCAGTTCATTACACTGTTTATCTACTATTATTCTACCATGAAAAATAAAAGAAAGGCCAATTCACTTATAATTCAGCGCTACCAAATCACAGACAGGTACACTAAACCAGCAGAGGGCAATAGAATTCTAGAATTTTGCAAAATTGGGATGTAATTCTGGATGGAGCTTTATTTATGTATACATTTTCTGGCAAAAGTGACTTAAACATGTAACTACTCATAATCTTTAATCCCAGATTCCTGCAGATCATGTCTAATTTACTACACATTACTTAAAGCCATGCAGAGTATCTCATATTTCTATATAGCTGTATCAAGACAGACAGATACACACTAATACAAAGTTACATGTAATATTAAATAATGCACAATAACATACTTCTCCTTTCTCCAGAGATAACAAAAAGATTTACAAAGTTTCGTTATACACAGAATGCACCAAGGAAACTAAAATAATCTAGAATGAAGGATGTTCAGAACCCACAAAAAAGAAAGAGAGAAGACATTTTCATACTAGAACTTCACAGTTTTAAATAAGTTTAAGTTCCAAGCAGTGGATAAGAAATATGCTGATTTCTTCCCCATCTACAGTACATTAAAATATTTCTTTAAAAAAAATCCGATTTCATTATAGAGATTACCATGACACTATTCACCAAAGTTTAAATCCATCAGTTAAGTTATAGATTTCACAAATTCTCAGTTGCAGCGTTGAATCCATCTGAAGAGTTTTTGAAATTGAGACACAGCTATTTTGAAAATCTTCTAAAATGTCACCGTATTCCTTTGGCATTAGGTCGCTCAGCAGTGAGCGTGCACCTCTGTGACTGCACTGGAATGATGGTATTGGCTCTACCCACAAAAATAAACCCCTAGCAACAAAGTTGTTATCCAGGTCTACGCTCAGAAACAAATAAACCCTGTAAATCTCGTAAGTTTGTGGTTTTATTTATATTCAGATAGTGGTTCTTAGAATTATTGATGACCTGATATGAAACTTAAAGCCCAGTTAATAAAGCATATAAATAATCCGAAAAAGGGAATAAAGTAATTCTTTTTGAGTTCTTTTGTCACTTCATTTAGTATTTCTTTGATTACTATTTTCCTTCTCCTGTAGCAGCTTTCCCTGTCTTCAGTGGTGGAATTCTCTCTGAAGTTCTCTCAATATACAGTGTTCCCTTATCTGAAGAAACTATTAAAACAATAGTCCTCAAGTAGTCCTCAAGAACAGGATAAGCAAAATAGACAGAAAGATGTAAGGGTGCAATACAGAACATAAATTTCAAATTAATAAAAAAATTGTAACAGTAGGCAATACAAATTATATATACTACATGGTTCAGAAGGTGAAAGAGAGAGGATGGGCAAAAACGGGAAGAGTGGTATCATGAAGAATTCTGAAAGTAAGGACAAGAAGCCTGAACTTACTGCACTCTGAGGTAAGTAATTTGAGAGATTAAACGAAGATCCAGTCTGACCAACAGGCAAAGAAAATTATTGTGGAGGTGCTGGATACAAGTGCATTACAGAGCAGGATATTGTAAGAAACTCTTGTGCCAAATGGTAAGATCCAGATATGACATGAGCAGTGCATGAGGAAGAGGAGAACTACAACATCTGCCTAGTAAATTCTTATTGGCAGGAGTGTTTTGAACTAACGACAAGAGCTGATGTGGTACTCACAAGTTCAGAAAGCCAGTGATGAATCAGAGGAAGCGAAGAAGAGGATCCTAACAAGAATTTCAACTGTAGGAACTATTATGAAGGATAAAGAAGCAGCAAGTGGATAAAATGCAGGGATGTGAATGAAAACAAGAGTAGCAAATACAAACTTCAATTATGGGCTTGAATCACTGGGAGAATAATAATGTGTGTGAGTGAAGGTGAAAACTGTAAGACAGGAAAGCATTTTTGACACCCCAGTTCTTTGGCCACAGCCAGTTTAAATTGTTGATGAGATATCTAGGATGGCATCACAGAAACTCACACAAAAGCAGGCAATATACACAAATATATCAGCACCTTATCTCCCTCACCATCTGTAAGCATTTGCTCTCTTCTGGAAACATAAAATAATGCTGTTCAAATCATGACAGATAATAATGCTCCAGTGAAACTGAATTCAATAAAAGAAATTGTATTTTCCTGCAGAAAATTAAGTTCCATTCTACTGGAATAAGGATGTAGTGATCAGGAGGTGAAGCTGAACTTACAGATATGGAAATGCATGGGACTCTGTTACTTCAGATTTACATTCCTTCACTTTAAGGTCAGAAGCTTTACCAGAAATTTTAATTAAACCACAAGAAATTCTTTCACGGTGAAAATTCTAAATGAAGCAGTATTTCTGTAACACTGTAATCCCTCCTAGAAATAACAACAATGTAAAGAGATGGGCTGTAAATAAATTAAAATTGTTACAGTCAAACCAGAGTTCCATATCATTGCTAGAAAATGAATGGAAGTGGAATCAGGAATAGTTACAAATTATGTAATCTAATGCTTGTGGGAATACAATGAAAAGGTTTCTGTTTATTCTAAGAGATAGTGGATCAGTTCCTCAGTTACAGAAAAAAAAATTTACTACAACATTTATCTTTACTTCTTATTTTAATTGGGGGTGTCGGGGGGGATTGTCCTTTTTTTTCCCTGACCAAGTACTTCCTCCCACAAACCACTAAGGAAAGGAATTGCAAATTGCAAAGTTCTCTTCAATGTTTCTCATGATGTTATCATTCTGGGAAAGCAAGCTTCTTCAACAGGGCAAAGATACTACAGTAATTCATTTCCAAAATTCCTTGTAAAGGCACATGTTAAAAAATCCTCTAGTTAGTCTCTCCCACTAATGTGCTGAACTGCCATATTATACTTCTCTGTTTTGTTTCTTCCAGACTTTTTTTTCCACCTAAAAATAGTTTTGGAAGTAAGATATGCTCTACCTGCAAAGACATAAAACTGGTTCTAGAGACACGTATTATGTATCCATTCAAAACCAAAGTACACTAATTAAAATCTTAAGGACCAAAGACGACATTTTGGCATCTATGTTTGCAAGTGATACTGCAAAACCACTCAATCATAGCTAACAAGAATCTCCAGATTCCTGTTTTAACGTAAAAAATATGTTTGCGTTTACAAAAATAATTTACTGAACTATTATCTTTATATGAAAGGAACTTTTAATGGATGTAATAAAAATCCTTGACTGGGAGAGTGTTTGGAAATATTGACATAACTTTGACCATCACCTTACTATTTTCTTCCATGACCCCACTCATATTCATAAGCACCTGCCATAACCACATTATCCTCTCTCAAAATTCAGTAAAATACTGCTTTTATGTCATGCCTATTAAAAATTCAGCCATAGTTAACCTACTGGTGGGCAGAATCACCAACAATAATGATGACTAATACTGCTCCACAGCTTCCTTGCAGTGCCTCAAACTGCCTGGCTTCAAGTACTATTACTTATTTCAAATTAATATTCTAAGCTCTTGAGGATAAGGATCTTCATCTTTGTGTTCTTTTGTACGAAAGCAAGACCAGCAGTTCTTGTCCATAATTAGGGCTCCTGGATTTTCCAGCAATGCAAATAATGCTAATATACACACTTGATAATACTGAAAAATACCCTTAATCCATCTTTTGCCTGTCAACTTAAATATGTGCAAAATGAGTAAGATCTCTGAATGAAGAATTGTTAAACAAGATGATTATATGGAAAAGCAATTTACATATTAAATTAACTTAAGATTTAAAAATCTAGCTTATACTGTAAACATACCGCATGGTGTTTTAAGTTACACTAGTGTCAGAAGTCTAGGAACTGACCTCAACCTAAAGGATAAACATGTATTTTTTCCTTACAAAGTACGAATCACCTGAAAGGATTAACATCCAACCCTACCCCTGCAAAACAGGGCGTGTGTATCATGCCCTTTTACACTTTTCACCAACATTACTACTCACTTTCTCCTAACAAGTCAGATTGGTATCTGGAGTTGAAACATTACAATCTCTGCTGATATAAAGAAGCATGAGGGCTCTGATAGTGAAAGAACAGCAAAACCCAATGATGCAAGCTAATATATGTTCTTTTGATACTTATTACTTCACTTGAAGTACTGCAGAAAAAGCCGCCTTCTCTCCTGTGTGATGTCCTTAAATTCACTGCTGTTTGTTTTAGAAGAGATATATAAAAAATAGGAATGACATAAAGTCTGCCTCCATATATTTTCTTTTGTAGTTCAGGTTCTTCCATAGTATCCACTATATGATACAGGCATGTTCATGCTGTTTTTTAAGCAGACAACTTAATGAATTGCTACATTTAAGGGATTGCCATTCTGAGAATGGATAAATAAGAATAAGTATACTATTAAAAATAATGTTATTTAATACAATTTCAGTCACAAAACCATTTCCATAGACTAAGATAGTATCAGAACTGGCAGAATAGAGATACAAGAAGAAATTTAATGGAAGCAGACAAAACTTGTTGCCAAGACAATAAAGGAAGTCTTTCAGGTTGGGAGTTTCCTAAATTAAAGCCAGCAATTCAAGAGTGGAGAATTTTAAAGTAGAAGTGATTTCATCCCAAGCACATCAGAGTAAGACAGAAACATTTAGAAGGAAATATAGTAACTAGGTGTAAGAATGAAAATATTTCAGTATAGAAAGCTAACGCATTACAGAAAGTCTTCCTAGCTTTATAGAAGGCTAACAGCATGCTGATGTTTATGAGAATTACTTGGGCCAATCACAGTTGTGCATAAATACAAGTTAAGAATGAAAACTCAAGTTAAATGTAAAAAACCCCGCTAATTTTCCTTTTCAAAATTAATTGTGTCATCCAATAGCTTTATGCAGTTCCCCAGTATTTACACAAATTCTAAAATAAAGACTAATATATTGTTTGTTATAAAGTAACAGAGATAATGTTAGTACCAAATTTTCCACTGTTTTCCAGAGTACAGTTGGACCAATATTCCACTTATTCCAGCTGATCCTAACTGTAAAATTTGCCTGATAAAGACATAAAAATGGAATCAACTTTTCATCCATCATCATAGATTTTCACATCAGCCTTTCACATTAGGTAGCTTCTCTGTGACTTCATAGCTGATGCTATACGACAGAGAACACATTTCAAATTATGATGCTTCTGTTACATAATTAACCTTGAATTGAGTCTCTCCTGGAAAAGTGTTTGATGGTAATAGTTGAAGTATGATAAACTACTCTGAATTTCTCTAGTATTGCCTCTTAAATCTTCAGAGAAAGCCCTTATCCTTATAACTGGGAACCCCTCCCACACCTAACAGGCTCTGGAGTAAAGTGGTCATTTATTTAGGCATTTCAAGGTGTAAAGGCTTTCTTCCATTGAACATCTGTCATAACTGTTACTGAAACTTGGTAATTTATTTCAAATAGTAAAGTACACACTCAAATTAATTTCATTTTATTATTATGCTATGCGAAAGAGCATATATATTTCACTGTGGAAAACATTAGAATTTTTTATATTGGTGTCTTAACATGGAATACCTCCAGTTTCACGTTTCATCATTAATTTCAAATTTTTTTCTTATATTGCAATTTTGTACTCACCTTGAAGATTATTTAAAAAACCTTAAACAAACTTAAACAAAACCCACTTCCAATAAACACGAACTAACATCTTTTTCACCTCAAAAATGCTACTAGAATAATTCCTAGGATGACCTGAATAAATGTTCTGTACTATATTCAAAAGTTTTAATAAAATGACTTACCAAATTTTGGTAATCTTTTAAAAACACTGAATAAAGCAGTTCTCCTATTTTATGTAATTCTATTTCCTTCTCAACAGAGAAAGGTGTAGGCGTATGGATTACAAATGATAAATGGACACACATGCAGGTGAACAGCCAAACAATAGCATACCCTAAGGACTTCAGTTAGGCCTAGTCTGCAAAATACTTCCCTGGTATTTCATTGCAAGTTCTAGAATAAAATTAGCATCAGTATCGAACTGAAATTTTATTCAAAATTTGGTGGCTTACAAGTGTTAAAATTAAAAAAACAACAACAACAACAAAAAATCAATCCTTCCCTCCATCCTTCCCAAGAATTACATAATTTAGTCACATAAAAATTATGAAGCAGTCTCCAATGCATCTCACTGCATTATGCTAAATGACAAAGGTCAATTTTAATGTAATATATCCAATCTGTGAGACAGTTTACTGCATTTGGGTTATTTTTCCTGAAACTAGATCAGCACTATCCAAGTGTACATCAAGCCATTAAAAACAACAACTGACTCAGAAATCTAAACGAAATACTTGTGATTCGAAAAATAATACTGCTTTGGCTACTGCAATTTAAAGAAATGCTCGTCCATAGAATATGGAAGTCCACTCATAACTTCTACACAGAAAAAACTTTACTTTCAGAATAGTATATTTTTATTATGCCACTTCCTTTATTCAAACACAGGTGATCAGAACTGTCACTTCTCAATGTCAAATAACAAAAATTTGCAAGTGTGTTACTATCTACTACGTAATGTGGTAGAATATCCTTAGAAAGGTATGGGAACATGGATGATTATACACCATTTAAGCATAAAATTTTAACTATAGAATTCTGAAAAAAGTCCCCTGAAAGTGAGAAAATTGTATTACAATCTGCACATTCAGGTTCTGCAATGGTTGAGGAATGCAAGAAAGAATGTTTGATCCGACTGCCAAACATCACCTTAGTTGAAAAGGGAGGGAAGATGGAGAAGTGGACTCTGACTGTGACTTGGCATGGAATAGCAGTGAGGAAGAGTGCTTTTGCTCCCTCTGCCTGTTGTCCAGCAGAGAGGTTGAAAATGGTGCCTGCCATTGATCATCACTCTTGCTGCATCCTAAACCTTCAAGAAATGCAGCATAGTCTACACAACAGCTTGCCACCTTGGCAAAGAGACATAATTGAAACAGAGCATCCAAATCCTGTGAATTTGACAATGCCAATTATACGATTGTCAAACTGTCTTCCTTGATGAGTTAATAAAATGAAAATATGATTAAAATATGTCCTTTTCATCTTGTCCTTTTTTCCCCACGCGTAGAAAAAGAGCTCTTTTCTGCAGCACCAGGGAATACTACATTTCTATTTTATACACAGAAAAAATGACTGCATACCAAATAAGCATGGGTCATCCGTACCAAAAAAACATGGAAAAATTCTTTTATCTTCATGTATAAATATATTTTATTTATACTGTTTCACTTTTAAACAAAATTCCAACACTATTACTAATGGTAAACTAAAACCTTTTTCTAACCCAGAAGCAAAAGATGTGTTTGTTTTTGTGATGTTAACAGTACACACCAAAGTCCACTGTCACTGATGAGTCACATTTTGCTAACAGCTCATGTCCAATATTTAAAATTTTTAAATAGCGTTGTGACTATTTTTTCTAGAAAAATTCAATTATTCCTCCAGGCCACAAATATGCAACCAGTACTGACTTCCTGTCTATGAATTTAATCCCACCAGCTATGAGTTAGAGTACAATCAAATCCTACCCGATCAAGTTTCACAACAGACCACGCACCAAACTTCAGGAGTTGGAATTCTGAAATTTCACCAGACACCCCAAGAGCTGACAGCATGCTGTGCACAGGGTGATGATTCTTGTTATTTTAATTATATATATGTAGAAATACCCTAGACTAATCTTTATGTAAGCAAAGACATTAAGACAAGACCTGTTAGATCATGCAAGCTTGTTCCTTTCTATAAATTTTTTACTGTTTTCCCAAGAATATTTTAAAATACCTCAAGGCTAGAGCATTGACTACTTCATAAAAAGACCATTCCAGAATCTTACCAACATCACTTCTAGGAGTGATGACTCTTACTACTCAGTTTCTTGGTTTCATCTGCTGGACTCACATGAAAACACATCTTTCTCATTATTTATACACCTCAAACACTTGGTGTCTGCACTATATGTGGCCATGTACAGTAAAGCTATTTAGGAAGAACAGGTAATTGTTTCATTAGTGCTCTGCTTTGTGTTAGGTAAATAAAATGAAACTTAACATTTCATATACACAACAGTCCTTTCACAAAGGAACTGTGTTGTTGTATAACTTCTTTTTATTATTTCATTTGAAGCAACAGGAATTACATTAACAATAAAATATTGTGACATGAAATCCCACCATAACTTCCCATCAAAATGCTATAGCAAACATAGATGGTAAAATATATATTTGACTGATACAACTCTACAACATTTTTAGATTTACTACAAGCTTTCTCACTGATAACTCGATTTGGAATACCACTTGGGCAGTAATACCAATGCACACACAAATGAAAACCTGTGTCACTATTAGATTCACAATTCCTGCATATTCCTGGCTACCAACAACACTATGCAGTTTCAACAGGGCTACGTGAAATAATATTTAATATGCTGCTGGCATTAAACATAGTATTCTGATAATGGAAACATCAATAAAAACAAGTACATACTGCCAAGCACTACTTCACCGTTTTTTGGAACGCATAAACACAACCACACTTATAGCAGAGGTAATACAGTTCTGCGTGTTGAAGCAACAGTATTGGAATACCTGCGCTCTGCCTACAGAAAAATGAAATGCAGCTTGAAGTGGTGTGTGTGCACGTGCATGTGTGTGTAAACTACACTGTATATGGTAATTAAATAAAATTGACAAGCAGAAAAGGCCATGACATAGTTTGACAGTGCAAACATACCAGTTTTCCTGAAGGTATTTTAATAAAAAACAAATAATCCCCCAAATGACCTTAATTTTAGTTTATACATTCCTCTGGACTTATCAGAGACCCAACAGCAATATGCTGTGTTAAGCAACAAAACTTTAATCATTCTATCTAAGAATTCGGTAAAGGGAAACCCAGTGGAAAGAGAACTTATAAACTGTTAATACACTAGAAAACTGGAAGCTCAAGGGAGAAAAGTAAAGCAGCAGGATTTGATATTATTTCTCCCCAAAACAGGGGAAGAGGAACATTAGTTTAGTGTAACTCTAGAGCAGGAATCCCTCCAAAGGGTTATAGAGATGTTAATGGGGTGGAAAAATGACACCCATTTTTCTTAATTTAAGACTACTGATACAGAACATTACTCCTATACAGGTTCATGCCAGGCAGAACATTCTCACTCTAGTCTAGGATACAATTTTGAAAACCTCTAGAGAAGCTGAAAAATGCTCCAAAAGTTTCACTTTTACTCAAATTCCAAACAGAACCTTAAACTGTTAATCTTAATTTCATCTAATCGCTGCAAAGTTTGTCTACTGATCTTATGTTCTCAACAACACATCAGTTTGCATTTAGTATGAATAGTTTTATACCAAAATAAGTACTTTTGCCAAAGAATTGTATCTAATGGGACATACCAAAAGGGGCCATCACTGAACCTGAGGATTAGATCCGGGAAAAACAAAATTCTTTTTCTATTATGCATTAACAGATGGCTTTTGCAAGTTAACAATCAGGTTACTTAATTTTTAATTCGGGTCTGAACATTAAAAAAATCACCATGCTTCTTACATCCGGGGACTCACAGTTTCCTGAGTGTATAGCTTTAGAGTTAAATAGTGAGTGTGGGACTAGGTTATTACACAAAAGGTTTCAGAGAATTTTTTGTGAGAGAAATGGTGTGAGATCTTGGTACTCCTACCAAAAGTACAAGTGTAGAGAAGTACTTAAAGATATTCTATATTCAATCCAGTTTTTGCTCCCCTTGATTGTGAAATTAAAACTTATTTAAGCTTATTTCAACACTCATGATACTCCACGCAAAAAAAGTGGGTTTTTTACTGCTTTTTTTTTTTTCCTACTTGATCAAACTTTACCAAATGAGGAATCTAACCAAACTGCTACAACTCCCCAAAATGCTCTCTGTACCTCTAAAGGTAAAGAGCTATGTAGACTCTCTTGGCCATTTTTATTAAAGGAACTAAAAATCAGAAAATAAAACAAAACTAAAGTAAATCTTTCTTCATAATGTAAGATTAATGCAGTAGCAAGAATAAAATAGGCAAATGGAAAACCTCTATAGCTCATTAGCTCTTTCTCCAAATTAAGTATTAGTGGCAGCAACAAATCACAAACAACTCACGATTCTGCTACTCGAGGACTCAAAAGAGAGGGAATAGAAAAAGACGAGCTTGGAATTAAAGATGGGAGAAAGTTTGCTGCGATTGAAAAATTTAATGTCTCAACACGCTAGCTTATACAAGAGAATGAAAATAATCTGTAGACTCTTTCCAGAAAGCAGTCTTGGGGTATTATGTACAGCTCTAAAATAAAGCCCATTTAAATAAAACTTTTTCACAGTTCAAAAAATTAGAAGAGAGAAAACCTACTACTTTATGCTCTATACATGTAGTAAATACTGGCTTAAATAGGAGATTTCAAGAAACTTCCTATGCATATGACTTTGTCAAAATTGCTCTCGTCTTTGGCAGATGTTTCTGTGTTCTATGACTGGCAAAGTTCCACATTTCTTATTCTAAAAACTACATCACAGAATCTACTTCTAGTTTAAAACAACCAGAGATTGTTCAATTAGAATGCATAGTTTAAATTAAAAAGCAGTGATTGATTTCTCAGCTTATTGTTGCAGAAACCTTAGTTTCTACTCAGCTAAAATAGGAATCTCTTTGCATTTTACTTATGGCTACTCATAAATGCCTCATACACCATCTGAAGAAATGGAAGGTTGTATTTTTCTTAATTTCTATCACATGTTATTAATGTCTAGCAAGACTATCACAGAACTACTACTTTGCAATATCATGATGCACCAATTACCAAAGGTTAAACACTTATTTCCCAAACTGGGTTGTATAACAATACTCACATCAAACGAAGATTATTTAACATTGCAAGCAAGTCCATGTTCTGAACTTCTTACCTCCTCAGATATGTACATCCACAAAGAGTGGCACTTGAGCTAAACAGAACTGGTGAAAATGCTACTGTATTGGGACACTGAAATAACTACAGCCATACTACAGAAGTTCTGCTTTTGAAATAATTGCTTGCAGAATTTGCATTATTTACATTTTCATATTTACTATCATATTATATATTATCACTATCAAACACTATGCAAAAAAAGAAGAAAAAAACAACACAAGAAATTGAAAACAAATATACAGTTAAATCAAGCCATATTCTCCAAAGTTAACAATTACAGAGACTGAAAACTTAACATGTACTTTTTGGCCAATGCTTAACATGCCAAATTAAACAAAAAACTACTCCAAGTGAACAGTTTTTACACAATAACATCAGAAATTATTATTTTCAATTATTTTAGTGGTTAGTTATAATTCAATGATAATTCTCTAACCTGTCACATAAGCCTGCATTTAGTTCTGGGTAAATTTATCATAATCATCATCACTCAACATCAGTAAGTGTAATTGTGGTGCAATGTCCGTAAGAGCCTATTAAAAGACTGCCATCAATCAATTTTAGTTACCCACCATATATCTCCTGTCATCACTTTCTTCATTATAACAGTGTACATAATGTAAAAAATACAAAATAGGAGTGGTTTTCAATAAAAACTTACCCTATAAAAAGCAGTTGTCAGGGGTAGCAACGCTGCAGCAATGCTATATTCTTCTGAAGATGAACAATCCTTCAAGAAAAACATGAGGAAAATAAGCAAAACCATTTTCAATTTATGCATTATAATTTCATTTCTGCCTTATGGAGTTCCTTTGATATCCTTCCTATACACAATGTAACTTCTAATCACTTGACAGCATGTAAGAATAACATATATTTATGTGTGTGCATATGTGTATACATATACATATCTTTCCTTGATTTCTGCTAGACAGGTATTGCTATGATTCTTCCCATTTAAGGAATTTATTAGTGGCTTTCTCACTCCCATTTCTGAAATATAATTTCAGCAACATAGTTTACATATGAAAAGGAAAGTATTCCTCCTTTAGGAAACAATAAAAAGGTAGCTTGCTTCCATTTGGGTCAACAGCAAACCTGACTAAAATGGAAGTGATGTGATGACCAAAGAATGTACCTTCAAAAAGTTTACACAAAGAAATTGACATTTATTTAATATGAAATAATCACCTCCACAGCCTCTACAAAAGTTTGGCACAACTTTAAAAGAAGATGAAAACCCATTCTCTTCACAGTCTCAGAATGCCTCATTCAACAGTCAAGTGTGTCATTCATGTCTCTCTAGGCTGAAAAGCGTACACCAAAGTAAATCAACTAGTAACTGTACCCATGAAAATAGTGATTTTATTACGGAAGTCTTTTAAAAGAAACCAGAATTGGTATGTAACTTAATATTTAAAAAACAAACTACTTGAATTTTTAAGACTTTTTTAAAAACATAGAACAAAAAATACTCAACAAGAGTTAAAAAAGATACTTTTTTAAGTGACTAGATTTTTTTCATTAGCTCTTTTTGCCAACACTGAAGAATGCAGTAACACACACAGTTCTACCACACAAATGTATCACTATTGTGCCCCTTGTTGAATGGCAAAACAACATTTCCATTTGAACAATTCATTTCAATATTTTTAACATTCATTCTTAGAACAGCCACCCTCCAACTCAAACCACACTCCTATTAACTATCTGTAACATCTGACCAAATTCCAAAATCGAACTATCTCAAGTGTTCCTCCGCCAGACTTTTCATTTATGCCTTCATCTCATACCAGAGTTCTCTAAAACACGACAACTAGCAAAAACTTGGTACCAGCCAACTGTGATAGCAGAAATAAAAAATCTGCACTACAGGAACAATCATGTTAAGGATCATTAGGATGGTATTTGCATTCATCTCACTCTTCTTTCTTCAATGGCTGCTGAGTGATTATGGCTGCAGGTTTAAAACAATAGACCAAAAAACTCATCACAAGACTATTTTGCTTCTCATTACTTTAAAACTCCATTTCATTCTTATGATTTTCCAATAACAAATACTTCATCTTCTATTACTTTAATCAAGCTTACCTAAACAGAATACCAATGTCCATACACAGTTAAATATAGTAGCATTTAGAAAACTTACATGTGTATTCTGAAAAGGCGTACAACAAGTTCACAGATGTGAAGCTTTATTTCTGCAGAGTTACTGAAGGTTTTAACATGTCTAACTCTGCATGAATGCATTATGCTAACTGCTCATGGAAAACAAAAGTTGTGCAAGTGCTCACACTTCATAACACATTCCAATCTGGTCGAGGAAAACAGTAAGAAAAACGGACACTGAGAAACTCAATATATGTTTTAATGATGCCTTTCAGTATTGTGACATGTATATAAAAAAACCCAAATTAGTTTGTAAGATGTCAGAACAGTAAGACTAAAGGACATAGACTCAGCTGCTTTTCATTTTCAATTCCTGCAAAATTTCCTATTGTTACCCATATCCGTAAGCCCCATTTGGAATTTAGCACATGTATTTGTAGTTTAGTGTTAAGATATGATAAATATTGTTAGTATTTTTTCACTTAATCAGAAAAATTCCCATTTAAAATGAGACGTTACAACCTTTAGGAATGCTCAACAGTTTTCAAAGAAATACGTATCTTAGTCCTGTATGTTCTTATTTATAACCAGGTATAAAATGACCCATCCTCATTGTTTCAAGTTATCTACTTAAACCCTTAGCTCAAATTATTTGTAAGAGTTTTGGCTTTTACCCAAAATATACATTAAAATATCTTTATAAAAACTGAGCAACGTATCTTCACCTAGAGAGCATTCAATATTCCAAGAGCTAACATATGTCTCAAAGATATATATCATCACCACATAAACAACACAGTAGATTATTTTTCCATTCCTTCTTGCAAGTATGAAATTCTCCACATATTCTATGTCAGCAGTACCCCCTGGACTTGTAGTATGGAAGTATTATATATATATGTATTTTTTCTCCTCCAGCGTATCACAAGAAATGTAAAATTATCTCAGTTAGGAGTAAAGTATAATACTGCTGCTTTAAGAATAGTGAAATTAATTGTTTGTCTGCTTTATAGCTGCAAGACAGAATGCCATAGTTAACAGAGATGTTGCACTGAAATCTTAGCTTCCCAATTTTACAGGCAAACCAAAGTACTGGAAATGTCATATATGTATTGTATGCAATTAATTTAGACTCCTGAAACAAAGCAATCCAGCTGCCTTATATATAATAATGTCTTTACGAATTCTGAAAAATACATCTCACTACTGTTACAGAAGTAGACAAATCAAATACCATAAAATAACTAAAGCTGTTCCCCCTAATTTGCACAAAATGAAGCTGAAATACATCTGGGGAACAAAAATTATTCTCAGCAAATTAATTTCCTAAAAACAATGTTTTATCACAGTGAAATACAGACTTCCACCATGCCATGTGCAGAGTACTGCTTTGAATCCATGCCTAATTGAGTGAAGACCTGACACATTATTTTGGCCATACTGATCACATATTCAGATAGTTGCTGAACTCTGTAGCAGGTTGGAAGTGTTACAGGAATTTATGCACATTTAAAATAGTTTTGCTATACTGAATTGACGAGTGAGTAATAAAAAGAGAATGTTTTTCCTTACATTACTTACTTTGATAATACATGTGATTTACTTCTATGTTCCGCTCAGTTTAAATATGCAGCAAAACTTTGGTGGTTAGACATGGTCATTACATTGCAGAATTGACAGCTAGAAAGTTATAGGTTTTGACGGCTTGGATGGATGCATGGGACTGCTAGTATCTGGTGAGGCACCGATGGCTTTTGGAATCTGGCAGGTGGCTCAGGCTTCTGGTACGGGAGAGGAGAGGCAACTCTTCTCCTCAT
The DNA here is from genome assembly GCF_000690835.1 of Fulmarus glacialis. NCBI lineage: Eukaryota > Metazoa > Chordata > Aves > Procellariiformes > Procellariidae > Fulmarus > Fulmarus glacialis. The sequence continues at coordinate 22,165 of NW_009202738.1, read as the reverse complement.
TCTTGATTTCAGAACAAGTACTGACCTGAACTTTTGTTTGGAAAACAAGGCATTGTATGTCATCATTAAGTTGAGATGCCCTCCACAATCTGATCCTAGCGATGAACAGCTAAAAAAAAGCCACCCCAGGTAAAGGTTCCTCCTTGATATGCTACTGAAGGTGCAGGCCCAGATTCAACAACACCCTTAAGCTCCCTTTGATGTTCCACTGACTACAAGAGCAAGCCAAAGTCAGCGAAGCATGGTGACAGTTAAGCACAAACTTACGTACTTTCCTGAACAGTAAATAACAACTGATACTTAGAGATTCCTACTTTCTCTTAGTCAGACGACAAAAATCTAGAAAAGATGTATTAAATATCTGATAACATTTGGAGTGCAATTTTCTTTTTAAATCCATCTTAATAGTCTCTCTCATTAATTGCTATCTGATACAGTATGTTTCCTGTGTTAAACCACATTCTGCTTTCGGCAGTAAGCTTTTCAGACAGACATCACATTTTTAATAACCTACAGAAATCTGAGTATGCTGAAAACTTGAGAACCAATCTTGCTTTACATTCAGCAGCACTATAAATAAATGGAATTACCCACAGGCCTGACTATCGTATGAAATTAACGTAACAGGCCGTGAATGCATTCAAACTAAAAAGCTAAACATGGCAGCTCTTGATCCATACTTTTTTGGCAGTACAGTACGATGCATGTATGCTCTATTAAAATACTGCTAAAGAAACTCTCAATGCTGCATTGTCCCTCTTGAGAAGTATTGAATGCTGTCAATTTTCATGAAGACCAAGAGCATTCATCACCATGCAGGACTAAGCTCATAATGAATCAAGAAAAAAATGCCAGAAACTTGAGAGTCATATATGTTTTTAAAGCACTAAGACAAGAATTGTTAAGTCAGCATGTGTAAGGTAACTATAAACTATGTGCAGTACATTGGCTACAAATTACAGGTGAAATACTGGTTCCAGATTCAACAGATTATTTCAGTGGTGCCAGGATTTAATCCTTATTGTTACAGATATATTACGTGGGCAGAGTTCTACTGAATCACAGAATTTTTATTGTTGATGCAGTTTATATTTTGGAAGTACAAGACTATTCTTTTTGTCTAACATAGTAAGAGAATTCAGCAGTCCAGTTTAGAAAAAAATGCTTTGTTTGTTAAAAGGAATAGGGATTCACCATGTAGAACTGCAATGTAATTCAAAACTTGAATTTTAATGAGCTGATTCTAGAAAAATAATTCATTTTCATTAGATAAGCTGAATAAAGTTTATGCATCCATATATAAGTACAATATTAATGCAATTGAACTATTAAAAATGGTAGTTTCTATCAAAGAAAACCTATTCCACGTTAATCGATGTTACCACCAATGTCCTTTATATTCAGTCTCAGCAGAGTTAAAAATCCAAGTAAATAAACTGACAATTTCACCATGAACTGACTATATCTAATACAATTATATGCTGCCTTGAAAGAAAGGTGAAAATAGCATAGTCCTATTTAGAATTTCCAATGTAACTTTTAAAAGTATTTAAATTACAAGTTTTAACTCCACAGATAAAGCCATCATCTGGAGCAATAGTCAAAATGACATATTTTGCTGGAATAAATGCCAATATGACATTAATTACGTACATTACTTATTACTAACAGCATATAATTAACTTCAAAAGAAAGTCTGGAATCTTCTTATTGAAATCATAAGCAAAATTGTTTTTTTCAGTGAAAATTAATGTACAGTTACTTTCTTTCTAACATTCATACGCAGCTTTGCCTAGTGAAGTTAACATCACTGCTAGCCGCTGCTCTGCTTTATAATGGGATCAAAGTTTTCTTCTTTCTTGTCACCAAAGGTGAAATCAAATGTTACTAAGACAGCTACAATTTTGCTAAATGCAACTCTTCTGGGACTTGAGAAACAGGATGGAAGACAGACATACCTAGGAGGCCCATATAGCTGACTACCTGTGGACTTAATCTATCAGCAGAACTACGAGAACACACTCAAAACTTGGAATATACTGCCTTATGTAATTCTCATTACTTTTAAAATTTCTCATTTTGATAAAGATATGTACAATCTTTCAAAATTATTAACTCACAAAACCCTTCTTCCTTCATAAACTACCCTAGCACATTTTGTGTGTTACTCATTAACAGAAGCTTTTAATTTAACTTTTGTTCTACTTAAACACTGTTGCAGTGATTCTCAGTAAATAAATAAAAAAAATGTACACTCTTATTGTCTATTGTCTCCAGGTTTAACATTGACCAGAATCACACTTCGGGCTTTTGAGGAGCAACTTCTCAGATTGCTACCTGGTTACTATCTGATAGCAGTAATTCAACACAAAGTCCATATTAGACAGACGTCATCTGTGCTCTGCATTATGCCAGATGTAATACTTTCTTCATCCTTTATGGCCATTACGTTCATATGAGTGCAAACGCAGAAGACAAAGGAACTGCACACAACCCAGAAAAATCCTCACCAATTTGTTTTGACCTTGTGGTCTTTCTGCCTGACTAGGAGTCTTCATAATGACCATTTCATTAAGGAACCTATCATGTCAACAACAGGATGCAAGATGCTGTAGGTTTGCCATTCCAGGTAGCAGGAGATCCATTTCCATTTTAGAAGGATTTTACTTCGTGAAGAGCTTCATATTTGTCTTTACCTGGCCTGAATTCTCATAGACTTGTCTGTCCTTGAAACGTAGTGGTATAAGGGACAGAATTCAATTGATGCAATTTAGATGGAATTACACACGCACATAATGTTCATTGATTTTTAAGTTTCCTTTTTCTTTACTCCACATGTTCACAAATTAGTAACTGCAGCACATTTTCTCTATGCAGCTCCATTGTACTTTTGATCTCAGAGCAAGCGAAAACAAGAAACAACATTTTATTCAAAGAAGAGCTGTTGAGTCCATCCCCCCCTTCTCTCTCAATAAATTCCGTCTAGGATTGAGATTAGTCATTTCCTCCTTCTCGTAACAAATTATGTTTAGGAAATCAAGACCCTCAATTTTTATGTGCATAAATTACACATTCTTCACTGTATTTTTACTGTACCCCAAAAGCGTAAAAACATTTAACTTTTTTTGCAAGATACTGATAAACACAAGAATGCCATCCCTTGCGTCTAAGCACATCTGAGTTTCTTTAACAGAAATGCCATGCATGTTTCTGAATACTGTCATGAGGCCCATGGCAATAAAGTTCAACATACTGAGGCTGTAATCTTCTCCCAAGGAAATGGTTGGGATGCCAAGATGCCTTTTGACTTTTATTTCACAGCAGGGCTTCATTCACAGTGACTCTGTCCAAACCTTAAACTACACCAGCTGTGATACAAGGTCCTGCACAGTAATTTGTAAAAAGTATTTGACAAACAACATTCAAATGATAGAATACATTGCAATTCATGACAAAACAGTGATCAATATCCATTAACTACTCAGTTGGAAAGGGGTGATTAATTCATAATATATCTACAGACTGCAGTGTAGTTCTAAAGCCCTGGTAGACCAAAGCACTTATGCAGTGATTGCAAAACATAAATACAGGATACTTTGTAAACAATTTTACAGACAGCCTGGTTAATTGAGTTAAGGAACAACAGAAAAATGCTTAAAATATTAGAAGAACTATTAAAATAGATGCAATATTCCAGTATAGTCCAGTTATCTATTAGCGAATCAATTCACAAGTACACAGCACACATTCTTACGCATTCTAGTATTCATTTGGTGCGCAGCAGGGTCTATTCTCCTAAATTATAAGCAAAGTCACAAACTTTCAAACATGTAAGAATAGATTAATCTTGCTTAATTTAATTTTACTGTTCTTCTACAAGTTTCATGCGATTTTCTAATTTTATATACTTTTAATAGAAATGCATCACATCATCAGTGCACATTCTATACAATTTTTACAACTTAACAAGAATTAACACCTTTTTTAAAAAAAATCAGATTTCTATGGGTGTGTAAAGTGATTCACTGAAAAATCAGTTTATCGCTTTAGAAAAAGATTGTTTGGATAAAAACGGAATTTTACGTCTATCTTCTAAAATGCAAAGAGTCAATGCTCAGCTCAAATCAATTACCAAAAGATTCTGGGTTTAGTTCACTATGGAGAAATTGAACAAACAATGGCTGATTAAATGTAACTTGGAAGTAGGGCTCACTGAAAATTTTCCATTGAATAGCATGTGATAGCAAAATAATTTTTTATTTATGCTAAAAACCCTCACTGACACATGTTAGAAAAGAGAATTTCTAAACACCAAAGTTTTCCCCTTGGGAGACTTAGTCTCTTATAGGTACCTTGTCAATTATAACTGATTTTCTGCGGAAACAGAAATAAAAGCTTGGGAACACCTCAAAGGCGGCAAGGAACAGATTTGGGGGATGTACAGGCTGGACTGTAGGGAGCAAGTCCTCATAGAAGAACAAGAAACTGATTGAGAACAGAAAGCACAGGCTGACCAAAGGAAAATGGATCAATCTCTATGATGAAACAACAAGCTCTGTAGCTGAGGCAAGAGCAGCACGTCTCATTTGCCTTGGCTTTTAACAGGGCTTTTGACACAGGCTCCTTTGGTATCCTTGTAGGCAAGCTAGGGAGATACGGTCTAGATGGAAGAGTGGAAAACTGATTGCACCATCAGACTCAAAAGACAGTGGTCAATGGTTCCAGGCAGGTGGTTATGAGTCATGTTTTCAGGGGTTGATACTGTGGCAAACGTCACCTAATGTTTTCATCAACAACCTGGAAAATGGCACGAAATGCATCTTCATCAAATCTCTGGATGACACCAAATTTGAGGGAGTGGTAAACACGCTGGAGGGCAGGACTGCTATTAACTGGCATCACAGCCTGTCAGAAACAGACTGACAAGAAACTTCCTGAACTTCAAAAAAGACAAATGCTAAGTTCTGCACAAGGGACAGGGTAACTCCATGCAAAAACTTAAGCAACATATGAACAGCACCTGGAACCACGTGCTGTGTTATACATATCAAACCAAGACTGTGCCCTAAAATTAAGAAAAATGTGCAAAGTTAATTACCTTGTTTTGTTGCTGTTTGCAGATATCAGCAAACTCTGTACAGTATAGACAGCTCCAAGGAATTGGTAAAATAGGTAATATTGCAGTTGAATTGAACAGGCACTCAACATGAGAGGAAATGGAAATATTATGAAGTACCTTGATGTCAGGAAAAAAAGCATTGTAAGAATAGCAACAGGCAGAAGAAGTGAACAGATTTACAGTATTGACATTAAGTTGCTCAAAGAAATACATGACATAAAGAGTAAATAATTGGAAATAATGCGTAAGACTAATGGGAGATAGGAGGGGGAAGAGTATCTTGTAGCAAGTCAAAAATGTTAAAAACATTAGTCTCACCAAGAGATATACTCACAGCAGGGGCAAAATAACAGAACACTTAGAGAGTTTAAGGATCTCATCCAAGAGATGGAAACTGTCAGGAGACTGCAGAACTGAAAGAAGCCCAGAAGAACTAAGTAAGTATATAAAAAGAAAACACTATGCTCAACCAGCACAGACAAAAATTATCGGAGAGAAAGCTGATGCCAATTTTTTTTTTTTAAATAATATATATATATATAGCAAATGCATCCGCAGGTTCTGGCAGGTGCCCCTGGGAACTGAAGTACGTTTGTGTGGATGTAACACTGCCTCTGGGAGACGCATTTTTCACAAACTGCCAAAAGGGGAGTCTCTTTTCAATACGTATTTGACATCTTGTTGCTGGACAGCTTCAGTTTTTCTACACCAACCTTGATAGTACTGAGAAGCTTTGCTACAGTTTTGGCAGAGGCACCAGTTAGTCTGTGTACAGCTGCACCAAAGGACAACAAGAATGACAATGACCAGCTGCTTCTGGAAGAAGTTTTCTTGGATCAGCTTTGTTGGTGCAGCTCCCATTTCTGGATTCATGAAACAAGTGTCAGCTGCTGGAAGAGCATTATTTCTGGGATAACCTGCAATGGCTGCAGAATTTCAAGGATGACAAAGGGGAGTTTTGTGGTTTTTTGGAGGTAATTCTTCTTATTACAAGGTTGTGAATCCTGAATTCAGCCAGCAAGGGCTTTTCCATGCTTAGGCACAAATGACGCATTGTATTAGTTGCGCTGGTCAATTTGACAGAACCTAAAATCCCTTGCGGCCAACCCTGCTGCCAGACCTCTCAGTTCCTTAATAGACTGGAATGTAAATTTTCTGTTATGTTTCAAAGAGTAGTTGCAGTTTTAACAACTTTAATACAAGTTGTTGTACAAGTTGCTTAATCCAAAAATCCACCTTGTAACAACATCAGAATAGGCTCATTCCACATCATGAAAAAATCATGCTACTAAAGCCACTATCAGAAATATCCCATTTTTCTGGAGAAAAAACTCCTAGCAAATTTAAGGCTTTATAACCTGGCTGATAAAGTCTTTTAAAGGATAAATGGTTCATAGAAAAGAATACCTAAAGCAAATACGGGACACTGAAGGACATATGTTGTGTGTGATTAGGTAGCATGTTGTAGAGCAGTGTCCATCTTGATTAACACATCAAATCTGTGTCATCAAGGAAGAATGTTGTTGCAAAGCCTGGAAAGCCCAAGAGATTCAGAGATTTCAAGAGCTGCTTGATTTAGTAAAGTGCTCTCTCCAAGATAACATTCATCAATGAAATATATATATATATTCTCATACAAATATTTAACCTATGGAAAAGAAAACTTAGAAAAATATAGTATTTTTATTTAACTTAATGTGAAGTATTTTCAGATTGTACTTTCCAGTGCACGGGCAGCAGCTTCTTTCATATGGATACAGATTTTATTTGAAATCTTACACTTTTTTGTGATTCAATAATACAAGCATGATAAGTGCATGCGAGATGTGGGAATGGTTTCTTATGACTTTTATTAAAAATTGATTCCTTTAATGTTAATAAAGTGTTTGTTTTTCTCAGAATACAAGTGAAAACAAATGTGAAGCATTTTTTGTAAGAGATAAATAAAGACAATGGAAGAAACAGTAAAACAATTTTGAACTGGCAACTATCCCCTGAATCTTTCAGTATTAGAACTTGTTGTATTGATACTTTTCTCTGGGATTTTCAAATGGCTCCAGGAAATATGAAGGTTAGAATTCCATGAAGTAACTCCTCCGACTTTGGTTACAGAAGTGAAAAAGTAAGCTCCCAAAACATACTGGTTTGTCATCTAGTTGAAGAGGCATGTTTGGATGTCCTTGAAACAAATTCCTGTTCTCTGTAAAAACAGTTCTGCAGAGCAAATACTACTAGAGGAAAGAAGAAATCCCTGAGCTTGCTGTGTGGACCAAAGAAGCAGAAGTGTAGTAGGGAACTTTGCTGTAGCACTGCCTTCCAGCAAAACTGTTTTTTTGATGCAAATTGTAAGAAATCTTGGTATGATCCTTTTCTGCTCCATAGCCTTCTAAATGATTGCTAGTAGCAACATCCAGCTAACTAACCACAGACACAGCTGCCTTTGACAGCTTTTGGGTAGCCAGTTAATCCATTTTAAAACCTTTACAGATCTTCTCCTAGGCTGTCTGATCTTCCTTCCTGAGGGTTTTACTCCAAACACTTTTCTGCTTTGTTCTTACCTTCTTGAAATTATAGGGAAAAATGCAGAAAGGGGAGTTCTGCTACGGAAGCACAGTAAATGGCAATGAAAAGATTCATAAAAGGCAACTTGGGGTATAATGAAATATTAGTGAAGTATTAAGTCCCAACTACACTCATGCTGTTTGAAATTTCTTTCACACTATTCTTACTGGGAGCTTTCAGAAAGATGAGCTAGATTGCAATGGCTGAAAAAAAAAAAAAGAGTGGGTAGTGAAAATAAAAAGTGAGAAGTTTAAGCATTAGCAATGGCTTTGGCATCCTGAAAACATCAAGACTCCAATACCCAAGAATGCAGTAGCAAATTACCAAATGAGCGCAGGACAGAATACTGAAGATCAATAGCTAATTTCTGGACAGCATGGCATTATTTAGGGTGTATACTGAATGAAACACATCAGCATGAACTGTCATAAACCTAAATGTGATGACTCAAATATTTCTAATCTGTGTCTCCTCCTAATAAGAAATATGAGCAGATATCCTGATACATTTCACCATCTCCTCAGTCCTTTTATCTTACCTGCAGTTCTAAGTAGCAACGAAATCCTTAGGCTTTCAGGAAGACTTTCACTATTGGAGTTGACATGAATCCCACAGTCCCCATTGCCTTCTCTTTCAGTACCATGCTAGTGTCCCATGGCCACATTTTGTCCAAGTTCCTTATGCTGCTGAAATTTTGGATCTTGTTCTTTGCTGTTTTGTAAGGAGATTTAAGAGCGTAGCTTTTGATTCAGTACTGTGAGACATCCTGCTAGGTGATCTTAGTCAACAATTTAATAAAAATTTCAAATACTCTTATTTACCATCCTTCTCCTTCTTCTTTGAACCTTCTCCTCTCCACAGAAAATAAAATAATAATACAGTGAGAGAGATCAATGCACAAGCACAGTACAATGCTACTGTGTAGTATACTGATGCCCATTTGTGGAGCGAGACACATGAATCTGATGATGCAGCGGTGTACAGGAAGGGTAGTGACATGCAGTCCGAACTATTCTTGAGAGCACATAGTACGGAAACAGATTAAGTCAGCCTGGAAGGATGACAAACACATAGCACGGCACTTGCAGCAGTACCACTGGATCCACCTGAATGAGGGCACATGAACTGAACAGCAAACCTGCTGCATTTGCAGTGAGGTGCAGAAAATAAGCTATCTTGCCAGTTAATGCATTCCAAGGATTTGATTCTGTGAATGGAAATCATTTCGATGCACCACAACTGAGTAGAGAACTAATAATAGCCTTCTCCCTCTGAGCAGACAAAGCTCCTCTGTCACTGTAGGCAAACTACACATATTATGTATTGTAAAAAAATTATCCCGCCATTTTGCATTCACAGTTCAATCTGCAATTGATTTTATCTATTATATTTTATTTACAGTAAAGAATTAATAAATTAAATTCATAAATACTTATATTAGCCTGACTCTTCTCCAAAAAACCTCTCTCCTCCCCCCGCTCCCTTGGCTATCACTGAAGTTTAGACCAGATTATATTATTTTCATTTAACTCTATAGCTGGGAATAACTGCTCGGTAGCAATCCATAATACCGTATTTTTATAACAATAAAGGGAAAATTCAGTATTTTTCTCTTACAATAGCTGATTCTAAACATTAATGTTAATTTTTGAAATAAAATAACAGTTGCTCTCTCAAGAAATTTGTTAAACTTGATAAATTTTTACAAATTACAAGAATGCAAAGATAAAATGGTCTTACTTTTTTGTGATAATTTACCAAGTATCTGGTATGCAACTACAAAAATATTTTCCCAAATTTTCAAAAGAATTCACCATTGCCTTTGAAGTACATTATTTTTTTCTGACCTTAAATATGACAGCTAAGTGTCAGCCAAAATTCACCATTGCTGTAACAATAACACGGAGGTGCTGCACATCTGATTTTGATGAAAATCTCTAGAAAATACCTTGTCATTAAATGTTGGACCCAAATCCTCCATCTTCATCCTGAATGAGTTAAGTACAGAGATATACTATGTGTTGCATTTTTATTTTGTTAGTTTTTAATAATGGCAGCACTGCAGCCAGTATGCAACAAAATAAGGATTACGCCATCTCATCTTGTAACAGCAAGATCAACACATGAATGGAAGCTTTTACTAGCATACCAGTAATCACTGAAGTGAGATAAAAGAAAACTATATGATAATATTGGTAATCATGAGATGATTATAGCAGAGTCTACAGTACTGAAACAATTTCTGGAATACGTAGAAGTTCTGTAATGTCTCAAATCAAGACATGAAGAAGTCTTAAATTAAGGAAACACCTCTCAGTTGAATTGCGGAAAGTTTCAAAACCTTTCAAAAAAAGGTTTCCAGATAAGTCTTTTACTGACATATGATTTCCTAAACATAGTCAACAGATTCAACTATTTTGTAATAATGATTAGTAAAGTTGGTTGTCTGTCATGAGGGGGGAAAAAAAAAAAGGTTGGAGAAATCACCGTGGAGTGATGATAAAATAAATGCAAGAGATTTAATATTTAGCTAAAAAATGACTGCCAAAGGATGGCTACCAGACACAGTGAAAAGAATATAGAAAAGAATAAAAAGCAGACCAAGAAAGCACAGAGAACACTGCTTTAGCTGCTTCCAGGGGCATCTGTTCTGAACTGAAAGCTGCATGCTGACTAGGAAAAGAAATATATCAACATTTTTTGTCAATAATACGGATTTTAAATACTGCTAACCACTATAGTTCTTGCATACATTGCTAACCAAAATTCATTTTTGAATAAGTACTTCAGCTTTTATTTCTAAGAAAGTTACATAGTCACACAAAATTGTGGTAGAACCAATCTTTACCGTGGTAAGCTAAAGGTTTCTGCATTAGATATTGAAGTTCATGATCAAATGTTGATTTTAGTCTTTTCAGTAAGTTTTTGAAAGTCTTTTTTCAGGAAAACTTTTATTGGAGAATTTTGAAAGTATTTAGGTTATGACTTAAAACTTCACTGAAAATGAATTTGTTCATGATTTCTTTCTTATTACGCTGTTGCCTGAGCAGCCAAAGATGCTTCATCACTAACATGGAGATTACAGGCTCCACCAGAATTTCAACTACCCCCAAGGACCTCTAAGGTCAGCTTCTTTTTACTGACCGGAAAACTGAGCTACACACTTGTTCATTTTAATTTTTTAAGTACATAATTATGCTTCAAATTTTGAAAATTAGATAGGAATAGTTGTAGATTTTAATTTTTTGTTAAGATGGAAAATATGGAACATAGTCCCTTTACCAAGAGGTAACAGGGAACATATGACATTCCCTGTAATACTCCCTCTCCCTCTTAGCAAGCATCTTTATTTGTTTCTCTTCATGCTCCCAAGAGCATATATTATTAGTAACTGAAACAAAAAAAATTCAAACTGTTATGGAAACAATGTGCACCAAAAAAATATGTTGACTTTGGTAAATTTGTTAAATTTTATTTGGTTCAAGCTGACTTGGAAAAAAAGTCATTTCCCCCTCAACAAATCCTAACGCCCTTCTCCAAAAACAGTATTTATGGAGATCGATAAAACCTGAATGGACAACATGTAACCTCAAAAATGTTTGTGGAATATTCAGAAAATTTCTGGCTATAGAAACAATCTTTAATATGCTCTTGTGGAAAAAAGTATCCAAGAATCAGCAATTCTCCCCACAGTTTTGACTACTCCTAGGTGATCTCAGATGAGATGATTTTCAAGCAGGCTATTGAAGAAAGTGAATGTTTGTATAAAAGAGATAATCAGAATGCTCATATATTTTAGTATACCTGTTCTTACTTTTAAGCACAGAATGCCCCCCGATTTGAAGCCAGGAGTGAACACCACCAATGGCACCCTGAGTAGACTTCAAGTAGGATCTTTCACCTTTCCATAAGCCAATTTTTCATTAGTAGATAATTATGGTTTGGAATAGTTAATTATGGTTTGCTGGATTGATTTTAAGTTAATCAGTTCTGATGCCTGCTGTTTTCATATGCATGTTGTATCTTCAATTTGAAATTAGAAATTAGACAAGATTGACAGAATTCAAATCTTTGTTATATGGTACTTTCATACCAAATTATCCCGAAGCAGTTCTTTGCAATGAGCACATGTAAAATGCGTGTGGCAGTCTAAGTCCCTTTGTTAAAGTTTAGCTGAAATATGAATAATCAAAGAAGTGATTCTCATAATACCTCTCAGCATCCTGGTTTGGATTTTCTCTGTAGTCATGGTTTTCACGTTTTGATCCATGCCACATTGCTGGTCTACTGACTATGCCTGAGAGGTTGTGAAAAGTAACTGAAAAACCCCAAGCCTACCGTCAGTTAAGTTTTCTTCACAGAAAATGTTTTACACGGTAACTGGCTCTGCAGGGGTGGAGGCTAAATGGATAGGGGATTGAGAAGATAACAGTCATCTATCATAATCAAGTCAGGATCAAAGTCTATGACTTTCTTACACATGCGATTCAGAGGCTGAGTAACAAATTGTGTTAACATAACCGTCATTGTGGCCTGTGGCTTTTAAACAGAACCACACATGGTTAGTATTTCAGCTATTCCCAAATGACAAAGGCAAGGCTCCAAAATAGTCCATTAAAATACATATTTTCCTTTAAATTGTTTTTCACAAAAGCAATTATACCTTTTAACTTGATAAATATAACAGGCTAAATTCCAATGAAATCAATAGTCTAGAATCCTGAATTTGGTCTGAAAACAATAAATTAAAGGCCATTTTAGTCCACTGGCTTTGCCCGCATTAACATTTTTTTCTCTTTTTATGAAGAAAAATGTCCAAAACAACAACTGTTTTGCCTCTGTTCTAATAAAAAAAAAAAAAATTATTTGGTAAAGACTTTACTTGGTTTAAGGGTATGAACCCCAGCTTCTGCTGGCACACAGGCAAGACACTGATCAAGATACGTGTTGTGCGTAGCATCATATTTTGTGCCATCTGTGGATCTAGATTGTACTAGTGCTAATTTTCTTGCGCAAGTGGAAAATGATATGCATGATATTTACAGAAGCAAAAGTTTGAGAAACTTGAAAGTATAGGAAAATATATAAAATATTAGCAATTACATTAAGGTATTAGAAGTGAAGAAAAATGAAAACTTGTTGAGAATTAAAATCATCAGTACTGTTGAAGGTATGTACAATACATAAAACTCAGATACCTATGGTTCAGAGGTAGACAGAATATTATAATGCAGATAAGGAAAAAGATGAAGTTTCTAAAGAAGTGCTGAAAACCATGGCATCCTCATAGTCCAGCTTGATTTTAAGTGTATTATTACTATAGTTAGAGTAAGAGATGATCTAGTAGGATATTTCATTCCATACACCTGGAAGGGATAGAAAATATTATATGCCAATTGTATGCAACTTATTTAGATATAACAAAGGATATGTATTCTCTAAAGTGATGTTTAATCAATTAAATTGAAAGCAAAAGGTTTTACAAGGCGTTCAACTGACCAGAGGAATTGATTTCATCATAATAAGTTGCTTTTGTCCTTAGAAGTCAAATAATCTAGATAGAAAATTAGTTCTATTTGTACACTCAAAACCAGTGTGAGATCTTAGACTGTTAAACATGCAATTCAAATTTTAATTCCTAGCTCCTAAGTGGAGTTTTGGAGTTTAGAGTTGAAGAATTGTGGGGAGAGGTGGGGAAGGGGGTTGGTAGGGTGGGTTTTTTTATTTGGTTGGTTTTTTATGTATAGATATTAAGTGAAGTTATTTTTAAATACTTTGTTGGATCACTAGATACCAAAGCCTGCCCCCTGACTGTGTGCAGGGGGGGAATTACTAAAAGTAATCTTCACTATAGCATGCTTACATGGCGCTTTCCCATGCATCCTAAAAAACAATTCATGTAAGTCATAAATCTGGGCTATTATATTGAAAATGAATGTCAACAGCTGCAAGAATTTTTTACAACATATGTGGATTGTCAAATGTTCTTCTGTTTACACCTTTATTTTGTGTTTTTGTTCTATAACTTCACACACTTTTTGCTTATGTAACAGTAGAGGTAGGTCTATTACTGTAAAGAAATCGATTCTTACGCTTTTTTCCTTAAAAATCATTCTAAAGTGCCACATATGTTCACTATTTTATGTTTGTCATATTAATGCATTTGTCAAAGTTTACACAAAATATTGACAAACCCCAGAACTGGCTTGTGTTTTATGGTATTTATCTCAACATCACACTTCAATTTTTGAATACAAGCTGCCAAGATTTCAATTGTTTAAATCAAAGGTTATATAAACATTATAGCAATCAAATGATTAGAAGACTTTGAATATATTTCAATGTTCTGTTTTAGAAATGACTGTATGTGAAAAATAAATAAAGATGATGATCTTACAGCCATCCATTGGCAACTTTTATGCAAATTCCTGCAAAATAAAACATTTAAAACCAGACAACTTCATAAAATTTCCTATAGAAACAACAAATGAGTCTTCTATATGGCACGTTTCTTCCGATAAGTTAAGTACCATCAGTGATCAAGGGAGCACACACCTTTCTCGCAAAGCAGAGAAGCATTCCACTTTAGCTCCTCTACTACACCTCAGTTTAACAGTTATTTGAAAGCGCAGGAGGGGGGAAGACCAGAGTGAGATTATGTTAGACAAACTCTTGCCCTTCATTTTAGTAATAAAAGACTGAACTAAAGCTAAATACACATGTGCATATGGGCGGCCACAGAGGTACATTCACTAAATGGGTAGAGTACATCAATACTGTATAATATCTTGTTACTTATTGTATACATAAAATGACAATACAGATTAAGCACATGTACACATACCTAACTGTTATACACAAATCTATATGGGATTATGTACCTGTACTGAAATACACATTATATACATACATAAAATTTGAAATGAAAATAAAATTCCATGTGCTCCTTCCATATTTTTATTAAATATAAAACTTGAAAAAACAGAAGTCACTGATTTCACGTAACTTATTCTACTAACAAAATGCCTGTTCCTTCCAACATCGAAGACTTTTTTTTTTTTTTTTACACTACCTTTCATCAGTCCATCTCTTTCACAGACAGGCTAGAGAGCAACTACACAGCAGTGTAACACAATTCCTAAACCAGACTTTTTTATTTACAGCAGTGAGTAGCGTACAAGCACATGTCTGCTTTTCATCAAGATGACCAAAAATATTTAGAACACAGAGTTATTAGGAACACTTGGCAACCACAAGGCCACAATTAACAGTAATGAACACTTAAGAGAGTCAGAGCCTACCACGTCAACACTCCGAGAAGCTACATGGTTTTGGTAAGATACCTATGTGTGAGCAAACACACGCGAGCATGCCCTGCAAATATAGGAGGACTGAACAAAGGCTGGTGACAGGAGACGCCCATTAAGAGTAAAGACTGCTCTAGCAGATGAACATCCCAGAGACCCAACAGGTGGGTTTGTACCACCCTCCTTAGCCTTGCCAGGGGCTACTTCGTGTGACACCCTCGTTCAGTGTCTGATGCTCTAGTGCTTATGTTTGTGTCCAAAAGGCTATCACATTTTTATTTATCTATCTGTAAGCCCGATAACAACCTGACTGAAATCAGTGTAACCCAGACACAGACCAGCTGTCTGCAGTTTGGATACTATACCCTATTTTTTTTTTCCTAAAATGCCTACATTGCTATATAAACGCCATGTAAAATCTGCTAAAATATGCTAAAACTCTTCAAGATCATCACAGTTCTTAACATACCTCCTTTTGTTGCTGCTGTTTTGCTTCAGGGCCTTGATTTCGACTGTGCGGTACCCCTCTGAGGGCGTGACTGAGGCTGTGGGCAGCAGGGGGCGGCAGGGCACCCTGGGCCGGTCACAGCCGGTTCCAGCCGGTCACAGCCGCAGTTGGAAACCCCATGGCGAGCCCCAGAGCTGCAACCAGCCAGAGGAGCCAGTGGCACTGCTGCTCATGTGTATTTCTGTTTATTCTTGTATTAAAACCAATACCCTTCTATGATTTGATATTTGTAGTAAAAAATTTAGCAGAAATCCTTAAAACAAGGCTGAATCCTGCTCTGATAACTGCATAGAAACATAATGAAGGCATAACCAATATCCCCACACCCTGCAGTCTAGAAAACAAGTTATATCTATGGCAAGTTACATCAACAGAAAGGAGGACACTACTACATTTTTATTCTGGCATTTTTGATCACTTTTCACATTAGCAGCCAGAGCCCTGGGGCAAATCAGGGGGTTCCCTGCAACCGAAGCCCTCAAGATGTATGTCTGAGATGCACATTCATTCACACTCTGAACATGCTGCTCCGATCATAGCAGGACTTGGGGATTATTTTAAGTTCTACATTACTATTGAGTTTATATTTATGTGTATACGTGTATACATATTTCTCTATATAGCAGACATATATCTGTATCACCCTTGTGCCTCGTGTATGCACATGCATACGTGTATACATAGAGGGGAGGGGGAAGTCTGTGAACACCACATGTTTTGGTGAGAAGCTGAGGCAGAGGGAGGCTGAAGGCAGATGTAGGTATGGACAGCACATCATGGGACTCTCATTACTGCTAATCCTTCTCTTTTCCTTTCTTTAAGTAACAGTCTCACGCAATAGTTATGGAGGGTAAGTCCAAGCAGAAGTCACAAACACTTTCAGATTACTAGAAGTAGGGCCTCGGAAGTCTGCAGGGAAACAGCAACTTAGGAAGCGCCCAGCCACACACAAGCTCGTTCCTGAACACCTCTGCTGGCACAGTGCCAGCGTGCAAAGCAGCCATGGTTTTCTGCTGCCTGGTCCTCAAAGAATTTCCTCACTAAAACCACAGAGGCAGTTTAATGCAGCTTGAGACAACCACCTTGGTGCCTGGACACACATGCAGAACCAGCCAGACACCTCTCTGTGGAGACCACTGCACAAACAAATCTCCCTAAATGATGCAAAAAAGAATTACTTGGATACTGCCACCTCCACAGGGAGAGTCCTGGCCCAGAGAAGAACAGCTGCTGCTATGTCAAAGTGGTCATCTCCCTCGATACCTGCAGAGTAGGTAACTGTGGGCTGCTCTTCTAGCAGCAGTAATAAAGCTAAAAAGTCTGCAATGTTGAGTGACATACACACATGGGCAACGCCACAAAGAAAGAAACTGTATTTTCTAGATTTCGTAAGAAGATGCCTCTGAATGGATTTTTTCTGGACTGTGTGGCCATCCAATGAGGTGGGATGAATACAACAGCATGTTCCTCAGAGCAAAGAAAGGAAAAATAAAAACAGATCAGCAATACAATCTTTTACAGTGTATTTCCTTTTTTTTTCCTAGAGAAATGATGTGAGCACCATCAATTCAGCCATGTGCAACGATATTCTAGTATCTTGCAATTTCTTGGGAAAGAGACATCATCAGAAAGATTCAGAAATAGCAGCTTCTTTTATTAAGTCCAGAACATTACAAGTGGACCCCTGAAAAGTCAGCAGGATGGAAAAACTGTTATTTCTACTTTTTGGGTAATGAACCATGGACCAGAGAAACTATATGATGTGCCCATTGTGACAGAAAAAAACCTGCAGTACAATATGGAATTAAATCTGGAAGTTTCAAGTCTGAGCCTTAAACACCGGGATCTCCTTTCTTTCACTTAAATAATACCATGACTATGTCTAACAGGATTAAAAAGAACAAATTGTTAATAACTGATTAATCAATAGAATTAAGTGTCGCCCTGTTAAACTCCCATAATTTCTCTTCATTATATATTTTCTATGTTTTAAAATACTTTAAAATATTTTCCCATACTGCTGTTGTTCAAACATTACTTCTGAGAGTCTCTACTTCCAGGAACGCAAGTCAAACTGAGTAACAAAATGCAGGCCATGAAATAGAAGTCTGAAAGGAGAGAAACCTACTATAACCCTCTAAAATAAAGATGTTTGGCAACATAATTTTCAACATAAAATGAGAAATGCTAGTTCATTTAACCTTTATACTGCCAAGAATTTGAATCATATGACACACACACGGCTGATTTTCTCTCAGGAGTAATAAAATCTTTCTTGTTATCGGACAATATTTGCAAACCTCTGAATTCTGAGAACGGACCGACAGTTTTTAAACTTTATCTGGTGGCAGAATATAATACAAAAGTTATTTGCAAAAGAAAAATAAATTTAACATTATTTATAGAATGCCATTGTTTTTAATTTTGCATATTAAAGTTTCTTTCACAACAGACTTTATAGTAAGTGCTAGAAAGAGGCCCTTGTTACACCAAAGCAATACAGAAGAGTCACAAGCGAAATTCTAGAGGCAAAATTAATCAATACTATCTTTCATCTGCTTTTGGCCATTGTTGCAGAACAGATGCTGGCCCAGATGTACCTTCATTGTAAAAGAATAGACTTCTTAGTTGCAAAGAAGTTAAGTAGTCTTTTCTGAAACGTCAGAGAAAAGCATTTTATTACAGAAAATTAAAGAGAAAAAAAACCTTTTAAAATAGGAAATTATGTGTAATTGCAAATTATTCTGAGGTAACCACAGCAAACACCACGGCAATAGTTTCTAGAGAAATAATTTCACTTTTTTCTCATTACAGTGCTATCTGTATGAATGAATTGTCAATCAATATATTAAGCTTTCACAACACTGCAGATGGTTTTTAACAGTAATTTAGTTATATAACATATGGAACAGAACATAATGCTTCTGCTTTGCTATCACAGATATTAATCACTGCTGTACTACAGGCTGATTTAAATGCTTGTCAGAGTATATGATTTGTCACAGGAAAAACTCTTACTTAGGGCATGACAGAAAAGTTTTCAGCAAATGGCCAATGACGACAACTAGAAGAGATAAAAGCAAATAACTGGGAATTTAATTGCCCTCATCAGAAGACATCTGCTTTAATCAACAAGCAATACAATCTCCATGTCATTTTGATCTTCCTACTACCAAGAACAATCAGAAATAATTCCTTCATTTTCATTTCAGCAGCAGTAGATTGTCAATACTTCCCAAACACAAAAAGACACAGTAAAGCATGTTTTTAACACTTCAGTGTTGACTTACGGCATCATGCCTTACCTTAACTGTATTTGTAAAGCCACCTGAAGTCTACCCCTAGGCTTGACATGCAGCTGCCTACCTGCTAAATAGGGCATATTAATATGAAATTCTATTGTACTATTCCATAGATCATAGGCCTATTAAAAATTTGCAGTGAGGTCCTGCCCAGTACCTTCAGACTGTAAATAGTCTAAAGAAGAACAGTTCAAAAGAATGCCAGTCTTGGACTGAGAGATTCAAGCTGACAAACACCAGAGATCTGGCAAGCCCAAGTTTTGCTGTCTCTAGAGAAATCAGTAAAGTACCACCCTCCCTTCCTCCCAGTTGCAAAATGGCTAGAAATCGCATACTGGGGGAAATACAGTAATTTTTCACTAAAATAAAACAGCTGTTAACTTGAAGCAATGGTATGAATATTTTGTTCCTTTTCCTTAATCTATTCTCAAGCACTGTGGTAGCAGATATGTCACACCAAATATAGTGAGACCAGCAACAATATACATGGTGGGATTATTACTAGCATTTTGTTAACGTACTGCTCTTCATCTACAAAACGAGTATACAGAAGCTCTGAAAAAGCATCTGACCTTTATTTTTATGGACTCCAGTAAAACAAGAGAATACATTCTATTAAAAGAAAAAACCTGACACTAAACAACCAGGAAATCTCAAATAGTAACAGAGGGATCTGCAATAAACTTGCAGAATGCAATCTTCCTGGTTTTGTGATACGTGGCACTGTTCCCAGTAAGACAAAAAATTCAGTACATGCCAATAATAGAGATTCTTGTTCAAAAGGTCCTTTCAGAAACAGCCAACCTGTACCTCTTGAAATACACGTGGTTTGCAACAATTCACATCATCAGTAGCAGAGGTTTGGTGGCTGGGGAGCATCAGATTTCCTATCTGCATGAGCAAGTGAGCCAGCAGAGACTGGTATTTCCCAGGGAAAACCATCAGGCTGGGGCTTGTAGCACACACATCCCAGTTCAACCCAGCATAACAGTAGAGAGCCAGGGCTCTGCCCAACCTATCGACTATGCCCAGGGCCTTCCCTTCTTCTCAGCTTTTTTATCAGCTGCTATATGCCTCCTGGCCACAGCAATATTTTAGTTTGTATCTTACAGAAGCCAATGGGAACACGCAATAACGTTAACAGAAAAATCTGTGAAAAGACGTTTGGTGGCACGACTGAGTTTCTACAATTCCAATAGTTCGGTGAGTTTTTAAAGTAATACTGCAATCTAACTCTCCCCCCAAAATTCCATCATAATGTGGTATTTCCCTAAAGCTTGAACACATCTACACTTAAGACCACATTTCTTGAATTAGATTTTTGTATCTTTTTAACAGACACTGTTTAAATTACTTGGTCTTATGACCTGCAGCTAACAGAATTCATATCTCTACAGCAAAATGCTGACTTGCTGAGTCCCACTGCAGCAAGGGCAAACTTAATGTAACTTCTTGATAATGTATTTTTTTATTGAACTCATACAGGGAAGCTCCAAAATGTCACAATTTACACATTGTTCCAAATAATAAAGTTGAACAAAGTGCACAGACAAATTATAAATCATGCTTTTATCTTAATAAGTAATTTCACACGTCATAAAAGTAGATGTACTAAATACTTGCTTCTAACTAGCTGCCCAGTGTCAGGAGTTCAGATTTTTCGTATTGGCCAAACTTACTCCTGAGAAATGGAAATCCCCATTTTTTATTTTCAAAGATATGAAAATACTGTTGGGGGTAAAAAAGCATAAAAACTGTGCCTCCTTACTTGATCTGTCTGCATGATTTGAGTTGTATTTGCTAACTTTATTGAGAAAAAAACCATTATTTTAACTTCAGTAAGACTTCAGACGCATTCATTTCTATGAACATTAAGGTCCTTCTTGGGTCTTCAAATCATTGGGAAGAAAAATAACATTTTTTCTTCTAGAGAAAATCTGGATTTTATTGCTTTATTAAAAGCTGATGTCAGTATTTCTTTCCTCAGCAAAGGAAATTTCCTCAACTTCCCATTTTCTTCTGCCATCTGTTTTGTACTAAGGTACAGGATTTGTATTTCATTCCTATCGTCTAAAAACATCTCAATTTTTTTATCCCAGGAACAATCAAACAAGTCGAAGCAAGATCTGTGGCACATCCAGACAATTCTGTTTTCTGGTTTGAAAGAAAATTTTTAACTCTGGAATACACAGCAGGTGCAGTCTTCCATTGGTCATGATTTTGGGCAGAGAAATACAGTTTCACAGATAACTTCAATTTTTCTTCCAACTTTGAGGCTAAATTTCCAGTTTTCATCTCCTAACTGCAGGTAATTTTACTGCAAAGACCATTGCTCAGGCAAAGTTGAATTTTGTTCCAAACAGTAGAAAAATATCTACTGTGAACAACAAGAAATCCAACAGACAACAAGACATATTTGATAGTGACCTGAGGTAGCATTTGCTCAGTTAATGTTAATTTATTTCTATACTTAAGCGAAAGCTGTATTTAGCACTCACGTTTTAAAAAATATGGGTCAACAAACTGCTGCAAAATAATTACAATGGTTTTTAGGTTAGAGGAGAGTAGGGTTAAAATGCCAATGTCTCAATCAAATCCCTAATTTGATAAAATAACTTAGGGGCAACAAGAGGCAGTTTATAACCAAATGTGATCATATTACAAATTCAAAAAAATACTACTACATTCTCAGCTATCAGACTGAAAACAATGATGTCTATAAAATATTTCTGACAATGAATTCCCAACAAGTAAAGCTAAAGAACAGTTATTCAAATGGAAGTCGAAAGAAGTCATCCACATATTTTACTCTCATAGGTAGCTGCCACCATATGTTGATGTTTATTCAGCATGAAATTATTTAACAGTAGAATAACTTAGTAGATGAACTGCAAACACCTTCAGTGAGTGTCTGACCAACTAAGATGTCAATGTAACAAATAGAACTGTCACCATGAATCATGGAAGCAGAAAGTATTGCTTTCTTCTTGAAGTATGCTCGCACTTGTGATGACAAAGACAACAAACTTACGGTTTTTTTAACTAAGCAGTGGGTAATACACATTTTAGGAGCTCAGAGTTGAAAAAGACCTGGAAAAGCTAACACCCATTCATTAAAAAGGTACTTAAAGCCATTAAGATAAATCACTTCAATACTTACCAAAAATAAATTATATCTAAATTATTAATAATGGGAACAGTTTTCTTCCTGTTTTTCATATCAGGTAGATCTGTATAGACCTGAGCATTTTGTCTTTTACCCTTTCAACAACAAAATATCTTAAATCCACTGTCAATAAAAAATGTTTTTACAAATATATTAACGACAATAAGAGAGACAAGGAGAATCTCCAGCCTTTATTGGATG
>NW_009202737.1:573-1060 GCF_000690835.1 Fulmarus glacialis | reverse complement strand
GGCGGGGGGTAGAAGTTGGCCTGGGAGGCAGCGAAGCCCAGGGGGTCATTGCTGGCCCACACCGTCAGGCAGATGTAGAAGGTGTCAGGGGGGATGATACCGTTTTCGTCCACCAGCCGCCGCGTGGTCAGCTACGGGGAGAGAGCAGGAGCGGGCATGAGCAGGGCAGCGGGCACAGTGTCATCCCTAGCCCGGTTGCCCCATCCCTGTCCCCACGCACCTGATTGAAGTTGAAGGGCTCCTTCTTGTTGCCAGTCTGGATTAGGAGCTTGTACGCCAGCGCCCCATCCTCGGAGCCATTGCGGTAGCTGTCATGAGTGATGCGCCCAGCTTGCCAGTCCCTGTCGAAGGTGGCCTGGAGCCCTGCGGACGCAGCGCAAGGGGTGAGCATCCCTTGGGGCACACCACCCTGCACGGCATCCTGTGTGTGCTGGAGAGCGTGGTGCCAGCAGGACGGGCACTCAGAAACCCCAGGCCAGCAGGGAGG
>NW_009202737.1:0-500 GCF_000690835.1 Fulmarus glacialis | reverse complement strand
GGAGCCACATCTTGGGCAGGTCACGGTTGCCCTCCCGCACCACGTACTTGACGGTGCTGAAGGCCTGGTGCAGGCTGAGCAGGGCGGCTTGGGCGCCCGGGTAGTGGAAGCCGCCCTTGGTGACAATGAACATGTTGTAGAAGGAGAAGTACTTGAACTGGGCCGAGATGAAGGCGTGTGCCTTGGTGTCCCGTGGCACGATGTCTGTCAGGTAGAGCCCGTCGTGCACCATGGTGGTGCCGTAGAGGCTCAGCCCCAGCAGCACCAGGAACAGCACCGCCACCACCGCCTGCGGGGACAGTGGGGGGGTCAGGCAGGGCCCCGTGCCACCCACCCACCTCGGGTGGCACCGCCGGGGCCGTCCCCACTTCACCTTAGTCCGGGTCCGCAGGAGGAGCGGGGCGTACTTCTCCCGGGCGAAGTCGGCGAGGCTCCAGCGGCAGAAGGGCAAGGGGACGCACTCCCGGCCGCCCCTGGGCTCGTCCAGCCGGGCCCACGCG
>NW_009202736.1:2293-2494 GCF_000690835.1 Fulmarus glacialis | reverse complement strand
CCATCCGGCTCTGCTGGCGCAGCAGGCATGGAGTGCTGGGGCTGTGGAGGGCTGGGCTCTGCACCTCGAGGAGGGGGCCCGTTGCTGCCTTGTCCCCACAGCGGTCACTGCCGGGGAGCGGGGTGGCTCATGGCTCTGGGATCAGCAAGGTGGAGGAGACTGCCTGGCTCAGGGACCTGCGGCGGGGGGGAGGTGCTGGCA
>NW_009202736.1:1690-2151 GCF_000690835.1 Fulmarus glacialis | reverse complement strand
GCCCCAGGGCTCTGGTCCAGCCTCCGGCGGGTGCTTGCGGCTCCGGGTGCCTCGGCAGGGCGGCTGAGCCCGTAGCCGGCCGAGGTCTGGTTGCTGACGGGGAGCCGAAGCATGCCTGAATCGCAGCACTGTCTGTGCTGCAGCCTGCATCGGGGTCTCAGGCGGCTGCCAGGAGCTGCTCTCCTCCCCTGGCAGTGCCGCAGGCTCCCTGCTCGCTGTGGCCGCTGCTTTTCGGAGGGGGATGGGGCTCCTCTGGGCACTGCCGTCTCTCACCTTTCCTGTTGTCTCTGAAGCATGACCAGATATTTCAGGGTCCCTGTGGAGCTGCGTGGTGGAGCTCACATCGGCACCGTCGTGTCATGGGCTCCTTTGTGCTTCCCGCTCTGCTCCCCACCTGCCTTCGCAGCTTCTTGTGTTTGCCCTCCAACACGGTGCTAGTTGTCCCCAGGCAGCCCTGCGTG
>NW_009202736.1:1169-1671 GCF_000690835.1 Fulmarus glacialis | reverse complement strand
TGGAGGTGACGGCATGCCCCTTTTCCTGGTCCCTGTGCCAGTTTCCTTTCTGTTTTGGAGATGAGTCACACCGGTGTCACCATGTTGTGCTCTGGAGGAAGGGCAGAGCTGAGCTGCTGATGGTGCGGCGCTCGGCACTGCTACCAGTCGATTGCTGACTGTGGAGGTGCTGGGGCCTGGGGCTCCACTCTCCCTGGCTTTCCTCCATCCAGTCTATCATTTAGCTGGGGTCCCTCGCACAGCGTCCAGGGGCGTCTCCTCCAGTCTCCCCTTGCGACTGGAGAGGCAGGCTTCCCATCCTGGTTGTTCCCAGCTCTGTGCCCACATAGGCCCATTCAAGAAAGGGCTCCTGTCCGCTGCAGACCATGGTGGCAGGAGGCACGGCTTCCCTTGCCTTGCCTCTCCCCTCCTTCGGTGCCCTTCTCCCCTCCCAGTTTGTCTCCCATGTCTCCCATGTTTGTAAGCACAGAGCGTAAGTACACATTGGGCAATAGGCAAGGTA
>NW_009202736.1:836-1044 GCF_000690835.1 Fulmarus glacialis | reverse complement strand
GGTGCCGGAGCCGTGGCTTGGTCCAGCGGAGCCTGCCCTCCCTGGGTTTGAGGAGAGGTGCCCCAGGGCTTGACCACTATTCCATCTCTCTGCAGATCGTGCTGCTGTCCCGGACAGTCTGTTCCTGCTGCCGCCCTCCGGCCTGGCTGTCGCGGGCTCGTCCCCATGCTCTCCTGGGATGGGCGGGGGCCCGCGGGGCAGCGAGGCC
>NW_009202736.1:366-617 GCF_000690835.1 Fulmarus glacialis | reverse complement strand
ATACTCTGATGGATCTGAGGCCCTGCTCGCTGCTCCTGCTCTGGACTCTGGTGGTTGCCCTCACTCTCCTGGCCCAGGAGGTGCTGGCCCAGCGTATTTACACCAACACCTGGGCCGTGCTCGTCCCCGCAGGGCCCCAGGAGGCTGACAGACTGGCCAGGAAGCATGGATTCCTCAACCTGGGCCCGGTAAGTCCCCCGCTTCCCTCTCCCTGTGGAACCAGTGTCCTCTGCTGGCTCTGCTGCAGTCTG
>NW_009202736.1:0-235 GCF_000690835.1 Fulmarus glacialis | reverse complement strand
GGAGCTGGGGCTTCCCCCCACCAGCGGGACAGTCTGTGGCATGGCACGGCACGGCACGCTCTGCCTGCTGGAGGGGGAAAGAGGAAAAGCCCATCGCAGCATGAGAAAATTGGGAGTCCTGTGCATTGGTGGAGGAGGGGAGGGCTCCTGGTTCCCGACGGTGCTCCCCGCAGCGAGCTGCCCCAGTGCCGCCTGGCCTCGGTTCAGCCGGGGCGGCAGGAGCAACTCCTGGGTG
>NW_009202735.1:0-3465 GCF_000690835.1 Fulmarus glacialis | reverse complement strand
GGGGCCGGGCCAAGCGAGGCGGCCGGGAGCAGCCACCGCCTTCCCCCAGCCCTCCGCCCTCCGCAGCACAGGATTGCTCCGAGAAGGCAGTTCTGTTCCGCATCGGCCGGATGTTTATTTTTTAAGTATCCGGAGAGGATTCCAGCCTATGTCCTACCTCACTGTGTTCTCCCCATCCGACACCAATACAAGCACACAAAAGAGGGTTTTCTTTTTACAAAATCAAACCGAAGGAGGAGGATGGTTTTGGCCATTTTCCTGGAGGAAAGAGGTTGCCCATCTAATAATCCCTAAATGGGCAGTGGGTTGTTGGGCTTTCGTGTGTGCCTCTGAGCCTCCCCTCGCCGTGCCAGCTCGCTGGTTTTCTTTTCCACGGAGTTGCAAAACCCCTGAATAACAAGGTTTGTGCATGGAAGTGCTGACACAAACCTTAACTGCAGCATCCTGAACATGATACCAGAATAAGGACGCTCCCTGTGTGGCCCAGCGTATGGATAAATAAAGCATTTCAGCAGCCAGCGCCGACAGATCATAAACCTCCACGAGCATAAATACCAACAACAACCCAAAAAGATTAGCGGGCTTACGGGCGAGGCAGGCTGGGATGATTTAGAGTTGGGGTGGAAGGGTCATTATTGCTGAATAGGTGGGGGCGAGCGGGCCAAAGAAATCAATAAACCATTCTGCTCCCAGGGAAGGAAGGGGCCACGCTAATTGTGCAAACACGCATTTTCCGTTTGAGGCTGGAGATCTCCGGCTCACCCAACACGGATGGATACAGGGAACTCGCACCGTCTTGCTGAGAAACAAGGACTTCACCCCGAGCCACGTGCCCCAGGAGCTCCATCGCTCGGAGCAGAGCTCACCCAAGCACCTCGCTGGGTGCAACTGGCTGCCGGAGGCAGCTTCCAATGAATGCAGACCCAGGCAATGTTCATCTCCAGCTCCATTAATTTCATTTTTATGAAGTTAATATAGAGTTGGGATAAAGATCTCAGTTGCTTTCAGCATCACCGTCAAGTCAGAGCTTTTCCAGTGGCCGGTTCCCACCAACCGCCAGGTCCTGCCAGCACCCGTCATCTTCAAGCACCAAAGACAACCTTTGGGACTGACTTCACCCCTGATAAAATAACCACGTTCCCAAGTTGCCACGCTTGCATCGGAGGTGGAGGTGGCCCCAAAATTAGCCACAACAGATCGCTGCATCCTACAGCGAGGACGGGCACAAAGCTTTGCAGCCGGGTTTCCAGGCACACAACTGCCGAGCCACAGCGTTCAAAGGTGACAAGCAATTCCTCCTCTGCCCCTTCTCTCTTCTCCTTTGGACCTTTTTTCCCCACTTTCTTTCTAGGGAACAGAGCAATGACAAAAGACACCAATTTTGGAGAGTGAAGCCCATTTATAAACAGAATAAATATATAGAAATAAATAACTCTTTGTACCTAATGGGCCAAGGTACCTAAAAGCCCACCTTTGGGACACCCCGCAGGAGGTCGTTCAGGGAATGCCCATTATTCCCAGGAGGAAACCCAAGCTCACAAGCGCGAACAGGTGCAGTGACGATCTTCATTCCCGGCTAACCAGAACCGTGAGCTGATGCTGGTGATAAAAGTACAGGAACCTGCTCTGGTCCCTCTGCGGGAGCCAGTCTCCTCCTCTGCTGCCTTTCCAAAGATATTTAAAGAAAGCTCTTTATATCAGTTCATAAAATAGCTCCAAACCTGCCCAGGTCATGTCAAGCTTACTGCCTGCAGTTAATGGATTTCAACTTTACTTGGGATCTTGAGAGTTTTTAAAATCGGTAATTTCATCTTCCCTCCAGAAATAAATTCCTCAACGGTTTCACTGCGAAAATATTCCTAGGAACGGACAATTCTGCTGCTCATGTACTAAAGACTGCACCAAAAAAAAAATCAGATTAATATTGAGCCTTATCAAAAGTGTGGCATAAACCATGTGTTGAACTTAATCCAAACCAAACCGTCAATCTGCCTTCAGGATCAGATATAACAAACATGTGAGCCTAGGGCCTGAAATGAAAAGCACAGTTTGTTTTCTAATAGAAGATTTGTACTGATCTCTATTAGCTGCGCTCCTGCGTGGAGATCTTTACACTACAAATGCCGGGCAAATAGGATTTCTTATCTTTCTGCTTTGTTGAGTTACGGAAAAGTTTCATTTGGTTTTAATTAATTTAGATTGCAGGTTTCCCATTTTCAGGGAAAAATTCTCAACAGTTTCGGAAAATAAATCCTTTCTGAAACATTTCAAATAGGGGAAAAGAGACAAAGAGGCGTTACAATCACTAAGGCACCTTCCGAGGTTTGGGCTGCGGCGTCCCCGCGCAGCTGGTGGGTACCAGGGAGAGCCCGACACGCCTCGCTGCATCCGTCGCCAGTCACCAGCGGCGGGAAAAAAATGCTGCTGGGGGGAAATTCAGGGCAGCCGTGGGCAAACACGGAAAAGAGACCTTATGACATGAAGCTGGAGATTCCCCAACAGCCCTTTCTTTGAACCACCGGCGTTCGTGCCTACAGCACCGGGATGCTGTAAAGCACCGTGCCTCGGTCCAGACGCCCCCGTCCCTCCGCTCACCGAGCATCCTCTTGCCAGAGCCCCGCCGCGCCCCGCACTCAAACGGTGCCAATGAAACAGGACAAACAGTTCCCCGTTTCCCATTCCGATGGTCTGGGAACGCCTTTAGCTCCCATTTGGTCTGGGAATGCCTATAGCTCCCCAGCTGCCCGGGCCCGCCACCCAGCTAACGGAGCAGCTTGGCGAGCTCAGCCTTGCTGGCCCTGTGTCAGAGTTAGCACAGATTTTCTTTCAAAGCGAAACCCCACGACTTAACCTGGCGGTGTTCAGCTCCTCGGCACGCACAGTGATGGTGCACGCTGGGGAAATCAGGCTCCCAGAAAGAAATGAAAACTGTGCAAATTCCATTTACTTGTTTGCTAAATTCGAACGGCAATTAAATTCACATTCACATTACCTACTCTTTCAACAGGAGCAGCACAAAAGCAAGCCCTCTGCCTCCCTGGCAGACTGTTCCCGGCAGCCTGTGCCAGTTTATTCACGCCCTTTCCAAACCAGCGAACGCAGCCCGGCTGACCCAGGGGCTGGAGGCACCGCCGGGACGCTCACGCTAGCGGGGTCAGGAGTGAGGATGATGCTCTCGGGGTGCCTCGGGGCAGCCCCGTCCCGTCCCCCAGCTTGTCAGTGCTTGGGGGCTCAGCTGCACCTCCGCGGGTCAGGGGGGCAGCCTCAGCAAAGCACTGGAGCGGGCACCTCCTTCACCGCACCCCCGTCTGCAGGCATCTGAAAGTTCAGCCCCGCAATCCAGCTATCGAGTCTGCCACGAATTGGTCGGCTCGGCTTGCAGTTCTCTCGTAGGGGCTGAGGTAATGCTATTTCGAACCCACCAAATAAATACCCAGTCTAAGCAGGGCGGACCCTCCGTGCCCC
>NW_009202734.1:997-1333 GCF_000690835.1 Fulmarus glacialis | reverse complement strand
GGGGAGGTTCATCCTGGTTGATGGGGAGCACGACGTCCGCTGGGTTCCCTGGGACGGTGCCGAGGAGCCGCCGAGGAGCCGCCGAATCACCCAGGTCCGCCCAAAGCTGGGGCCGATCCCAGCCCAGGTGGGATGGGACCTCCGGGATCACCTGGTCCAACCTTCCGTGGTGAAGGAACCCGGATGAGATCCTCTCACACCCTGTCCCGTTGAGTCTTGGACACCTCCGGCGACTCCACCACGTTGTCCCGGTGGTTGATCGTTCTCGCTACAAAACATCTTCGGTCAAGACGAGACCTCTCCCGGTGTCCCTTGTCCTCGCCACGTGGCTCCTGG
>NW_009202734.1:0-961 GCF_000690835.1 Fulmarus glacialis | reverse complement strand
CGCCCAGCCCCCCCCCCAGCCGCTCCATCACCCCCCTTCCATCAACAGGACGGGGAGAACATACGATGAGAAGCTCGTGGGTGGAGGCGAGGACAGGGAGATCCCCCGCCAACTACCGTCACGGCAAAACAGACTCGACTCGGGGACATTAATATCGTTTATTGCCAATTAATAACAGAGCAGAATAACGAGAAATAAGAACATCTACAAACATCTTCTCTCCCACCTTCATCCCAGGCTCAACTTGACGCCCGACTCCTCTTCCTCCTCCCTCTGAGGGACGGCGAATGGGGGTTGGGGTCAGCCCACGACGTCTCCGCCGCTCCTTCCTCCTCCCGCTCTTCACCTGCTCCAGCGTGGGATCCCACCCATGGGAGACAGTCCTCCTCCACCAACTGCTCCAGCGTGGACCACCCTGGGCTGCAGGGTGGAGATCTGCTCACGCGTGGCCCTCCACGGGCTGCAGGGGGCAACCAGCTCCACCATGGTCTTCTCCAGGGGCTGCAGGGGAACCTCTGCTCCTGCCCCTCCTTCTCCACTGGCCTTGGGGTCTGCAGGGCAGCTCCTCTCCCAGCACCATTCCTTCCTTAGCTCGGTTGTCCCCAAGGTGCCACCAACATCACCGATGGGCTCAGCTCTGGCCAGCGGTGGGTCCGTCTCGGAGCCATCCGGAGCTGGCTCTGTCCAAGACGGGGGCAGCTCCTGGTGTCTCCTCACAGAATCCCCCCCCTGCAGCCCCCTCCCCGCTACCAAAACCTTGCCACGTAAACCCCACGCACCACCAGTACCGGGACACGTGATGAGGTCCACCCTGAGCCTTCTCTCCTCCAGGGTGAAGAAACCCAACTCCGTCAGCCTTTCCTCCAGGGCAGGTTGGATCATCTCCACGGCCCTTCTCCGGACCTTCTCTGGTGTCTTCGAACCCTTCTTGAGCTGAGGAGACCGGAGCTGGAGACGGGAC
>NW_009202733.1:1696-2767 GCF_000690835.1 Fulmarus glacialis | reverse complement strand
ACTAATTAGTTTCAATAAATAAAGCTTTATTTATTAGTTAGTTAGTTATTAATAAAACTGTATTAATTAGTGGTGTCTACTATTAAAGGTCTTGGCTAATTAGCACAGGCTGCAATTAAATTGTACCTGACTTGCCCCATCACAAGGTTCCCTACTCTCCCCCTGCACAAAGCATTACAACACCAGGCTGTGCGGTCAGCAGCTCACTGCCACCGTCCGGGCCAGGCGCTCCCGAAGGTGGTTGGCAAAGTCGACCTGCGTCTGGGACAGAACCTGGTTGATGATGGTCTTCGGCAGCCAGCCCTGGAGAGGAGCAGATACAGCCCGTGAGTGGAACGTGCCTCGAATGCAAATCCTGCTTCTCCGTTGAAATGCTTGCTGCAAAACTTACCTTCAGGTCAAGGCTGAGAAGCCACGTTAGCTTGGTTTGCGAAGGACTGCCGGGCAGCGGGCGCAGGATCATACACGTGGGACCGTTCTCGGCTCTGTAAGAGGACGGGAGCGCACGTGTTGGAAAGCAACGTCTGACTTGGCCTCAAAATTACAGCCGTGCTGAAGCACTGTGTGAATTGCAGTTCCTGCTACTGAGGCAAACCTCATGACTCTGAGCCCATACTAAAAGCTAGTGTGTGAATCTGACTCATTGAACACCCTGTAAGTGAACGCAAAAGGTGATTACCTTATAAATCCTTCCTGTTCTGGCATAGCTCCGTATTTTGTGGACATGCCGGCCAGGACGCAGGTGGAACCACGTCTCTTAGAGCACCGGACACTCACGAAGTCCCGTGGTCCGACAATATTACCGGGAGTAGCGGCCGCCTTCTCGTGGGTGATCACTGTGTCCTTTCCAATCTTCTGGAGAATCTGGACAGTTTAGAATTAAAATGTTAATGTGAGGTATTTACTGCAAACATAGCTAAAAGCTAGCTTTGATTACTGTGTGTTCAAATACACGCGCTTACAAAAACTCAGTGCTTATAGTGAGAAAAACTGCAAATATGTGCTTCATCCCAGAATACAGAACATTAGTTTTCAACACCCGAAAAGGGAAGGTGTTTCTCTTCATCCAGA
>NW_009202733.1:0-1665 GCF_000690835.1 Fulmarus glacialis | reverse complement strand
TCTTCCCTGCACGTTGGAGTACTGTGCTATTTCTCCTCCGGTAACAGTACAAATTTAACAACAGAGCTGGCCCACTACCTTGCAAAGTGCATTCCCTACAGAACAAGTAACAGACAACCCTCCATCCGCTGACAAGCTGTTACAGACTCACTTCTGCTGCAGCAGCAATGTGATGACTGCAGAACGAGCTCTGCGGCTGCAGTAGGAAGCGGACAAGACAAAGTCTGGCTTCTCATTTCCCGAAGAACGGGTGGAGAAATGCCCATGCTCCTGCTGGGACGGGCAAAGTGACTCTTCGGCCCTTCTGCCACCAGACAAAGCAGCACGTGTGTGTGAACCCCTGGCTGAGACAGGTCTGACATGCGCTTCCTACCTTGACTTCTCTGACGTTGGGATTCCAGTCTCCCATCTGCTCCATGTTGTCCACCAGCTCACTGTACACTGCGTCCAGGGGCTGGTCCACCACCACCTCGAGTCGGAACACCTTGCCCACGTCCGGGAGCACCTTGCTCAGCACTTTGTCTCCATTATCCTGGGAGAGGGGTAGGCAGAATTAACATCACAAATATTTACAGGAGGGCCCTGTCATTTTGCGGCAAAGCAGAGCACCTACCACCATCGTCTCTGTCTTCCAGCCGTCCTGGTCCCCGAGGATGCTGAGCGATTTCTGGAGGGCTTCCTCTCCTTGCTTGATGTAAGACATTTCCATCTCACTGAAGGGCTTCTCCTCCAGCCTGGAGCCTGCATGGGATCAGACAAAAGCAGGCGTGACTGTAAGAACATCGCACAGTTGACTAACACATCCTAATACCAGATAAGCTTTATCTACATCAAATACACTTCTCTGTGCCCAGGGGCTGGGGAAGTAAACTCAATTCCCACTGCTTGCCTGCCTTTGCCGTTTGTTTAGCAAAAGCCCAGGCGCCCCAGGAGCAGGTTTTCCTCCAACCACTCTCCCGAGCCCTGACAGTGACGGTCACCACCCGGCAGAAAGGGCCAGACCCCCCCATCTGCTGGTCACTTACTGAGCAAGGAGCTTCTTCTGCGAACCTGGTTAATCCACGTGCTGGGTCCCGTGCCGTGGCAGGCGAGCTTGCTCAACTCCTGGCTGATGGTGACAGCGGCTTGTCTTCTCAGACCTGAGAGCAGAGAGCGCGTCACTCACCAGCTGCAGAGGGTTTTTGCTGGGCTTTGCTCTTTTTTTTTGCAATTTTAACATACAACATTGAAAAAGTCCCTGCTTGCCTCCTTTTACCTGCTACCTTCGCTGAAGTCCCTACAGGCACAGAGAGCAGCTGACTGCCATTGCACTGCTCTGGGACAGAAGCTGTCCTACACAACCCGGGCTTTGCTCCAGATCCGAGCCACGCAGCACGCAGCACGCGAGGAGCAGACGACAGTCATAAAAATACCGAGGAGCAATCACGCAAGTGCCCAGGAAAGGCCGTAGGAAATGGAGTACGAGTACAAAATCCTCGCAGCCAGCAGGAGTAGTACCTACAGCTACCTTCCTTGTTCAGCAATAGCGCACAGCCGTCCCCCTCGGACCCCAGAAATAGGTCTGGGGGCACAATGGGTTGTGGAGACACAGTAAAACATGAAACCCAGAAAGCAACAGGGCGTGGGGTGGGGAGAGCATCCCCGGAGCTTCAGCCTCCTCCCGCC
>NW_009202732.1:15152-20317 GCF_000690835.1 Fulmarus glacialis | reverse complement strand
GCCCTTCGCTGGGGGTGAGAAGGTGCAGCGCCCGCTCCACGGGGCTTCCCCTGCCACGATGCCCCGCCTGGGGCCTAAAATGAAGCGGGGGGAGAGGCCCCATCGCAGGCGGTGGGGAAGCAGCACTTCCAGGCTTTGCCCATGTAGGGCAAGGGGGAACAGTAGTCACCCGCTGAAAATTAACTGAAACTGTCTTTGTAACTTGTTTTTGCTTCTGTGTTGGAGATTCAAAACAACAACAACAACAACAAAAAATCCAGTGCCCCTCCCCGTTGCTGTTTTTAATAATTGCAGCTGTGATGATCATGATGCCCTTTGCAGAGCAGCCAGTGCCGACCTGTCAGTGCCCAAGTTGGTCTCTGGGGGCAACGGGGGAAACAGCAATGATGTCCCAAGTTTAACTGTCCTTACAAAGCCCAAGCAGGAATAAAAAAAAAAAGGTCTTGAAGAGCGTAGTAAAAACACATATTGGAAAGGGTTTAACATCGGGGCAGCAGACAGAAACTCCGGTGTGATGGCCAGGAAGGCAGGGTGCGGGCAGTAGGGTTTGAACCAGCTTGTTAAAAGGCAGCCTTTTCTGAGGCCAATCTTTTTTTCTGTTACTGCTTTTTTTCTGCTTTTGAGTGTCTTTCCTGCTAACTGTAAGGTTTTACAGGATGGCTTAAGAAAGAGGCCCATCATTATTTGTGACAAGCTGGAATTTGAGATAAAAGTATGTCTTTAGTAAATTTATTATGAACTGTTCCACTTCCTGAGGAAGATTGCATTTTGTCTCTTGGTAACTTCAGTAGATTATGTTAATAATATCTATACTTCTCCTTTTAAGATGAGATTTTCAGTTCCTATAATATTGCCAAACTTTCTGTTGTTGCATTGAGGTTTCCATGCTAGCAAGTTTATTTATATAAAATTTTATTCCAAATGATTCTTCTGTCTCAGAGCACATGTTTGAGAGAGTGGAAACAGGGACATGGTCTTCCTTGTGTCAGTAATGCTTACAATGATTTGCTTAGGGAGCTTTAATAAAAAAGCCACCATGACTCCCTTTTCCCTTTGCACTGTTTTGAGTACAGCATAGAAGATTCAAATTTGGACCTACGCATTTAAGATTTTCGTAGTGTTGCATGGCAGGCAGTGCTTGTACAGTAAAGATAACGAACAAAAAGAATGAATTTCTTACCTTCCAAGTTCCTACTGTTTTGGTCTTTAATTGAAAGAGCCCATACTGTTTTTTTCTAGGGGACGCTGTGTCTCAGTGATAGAATTGGAGTGCCTTTTGGACAAAGTGTGTTGGGAAGGCCTGGCACTGACGGCTATGCCAGGGCTCCTCACTAACCTTACTGCAAAAGTGAAACCGAAGAGTACTTACTAGCCCACCCTTAGCTGTTGTGATTTAATGTGGTGAACAGAATTGCTTTTATTTTTCTCTTGTCTAGAGAGAGCAGCTTCCACTTGCAGATGGTGATAGTGAGAATGGCAGTGACAATGAAGATGAGCAGCCTCAAGTGGTAACACTGAAAAAAGGGGACTTGACTGCTGAAGAAGCAATGAAAATTAAACAGCAAATCAAAGAGGCCTTAAAGTCAAATGAATCAGGTGAATTTCAAACTACTAATTTCTTGCTTTGTATAGCCAAAGAGAAATAACCCATAAAAGGGAGCTTGGTATTTGCTCAGTTTTCTACTGTTTAATACAAGCTGATTTGATTAGTTGTTTTGAAATTTTCAGGTAAATAATTTGGACTTGTGATTCCTAATCTGAAATCGTTGAGTATATATCCAAGCTGTCTGGCTTTTTGTAGTGTTGTAGTTCTGTGCTTCTTGATTGTCCATCATCCTACATCCAAATACTACCTTAAGTCTTTTTTTTTCTTTTCTTTTTTTCTTCTTTTTTTTCCTTTCCTTTTTTTTTTTGTTATGGTGTGTCATTGTCCTAGTACACAGTCTTTTGACATCACCTGTGGTAATTTGTGAACTCATTAATTAGTTCAACAAAATTTGACGGTGGAGTGGATGTCTTAAAGGTAATCGTATGAGTTCATGAAAGAGAGCGTCTGGGCAGAAGGAGGAAACTCAGGTTAGTGCTTCAGTAGAAAGAATGGCAGGTGTGTAAGCTCAGTAATGTGTTCACTTAACTGACTGGTCCATGCTATTACTTGTTTAAAATAATTTCCAGTATGTGTTGTGACTTGCAAATATATTAAGCAAAACTAAATGGATTAGTTGAAAATAACAGATGATACAATAGTGCCAACAAACAGCAAGGTATAGAAAAAAATGTTTCTTTGCTACAAAGAATTAGAAAGCTTTATCTAAGTTATTTAACAGGCTTTTCAAGAATGGAAAGATGGAAGTGGTGTGGGAGAGGTTGCTGCAGTTAGACAATAAAGACATGAAACTATAGCTGAAGACAGTTATGTTAAGAATTTCCGTCAGTATTCATCATTCAAATATGGTTGACATAAATGCTTTGAGAGTCCAAAAACTTCCATCATCACACAGAGTGTGATGAAATGTAGCTTTATTTTTATTTTTTGCTGACAGAAGACGTGACAGATTAGAGGTAGATATTACTGTCTCTTGTGGAAATGTTTTGACAATGAAGAATATAGAACTGGAACCTCACAAGTATAAAACAGAAAGGTGATTCATAGAAGCTGTGGACCTTTTCCTTGGTTAGCCATTGTGGCTATTTACAAAGGCTGTAAACTGAGTTTAGAGCAGATTGAGAGGCTAGCACACAGCTATCAATATGACATCCTTAGCTTCTGTCTTTTTCTGCCATTTGGATTCGAAAATTCAGGTTTGTGCTGTCCCTTTGTAGAAGTATGTGTTAAAATTTAAATGGCAGAAACGGTATAAATGGAGAAGTCAAATAACAGTAGTGGGAGAAAATATGCTGAGAATCTTAAATTTTTGAAAAGCAGATTGATGAAAAATTCTTAATTTTTAGGTTAGCTTGAAACTAAACAAAACTACGTCTGATTTGTTTCTGCACGGAGATATGTACATGTAAGGTGTAACCAGCTAGTGGACTGAGGGCTGTGTTTGTATAATTTGAACTCCTCTGAGAAAATGAGTTCAGCTTCTGGCTTACTTCCTGGTCTCTTATTGAAGTGTAATGCATGTGCTTTGTGTTGCAGTTTGTAAAGTTGTTACGTGATTTCTTTTCAAAAATGGGATCACCTTCCTAGTATTGGGGAGAAATTTCAACCTATTGGAAAGAAATGGCATAATTCTTTCTAAGCATTGGTTTCCTGTTCATATATGCAACTTGAATTTTGAGTGATCACGGTAGGAGGAAAAATGATTTTGTAAGGCTGGGCAAAAAGAAGTACGTGTCCGTGAGAATCTATTGAAGTGGAGTCCATGCTGTGAAAAAAGTCCAAAAGAGTTACCAAGTTGAATACACAGTATGAAATGGAAGTGTATTTGAATAGAGTAACTGAACTTCTTTGGTGGAAAAAAACATTCTTAAGACATAATTGTATATAGCGAGGATGGTAGTATTGAGTCTCTGTAGGACTTTGGCACCTCTGCTTATTACCCCTTCAGCCCTTCAATAATAACTTGCATTTGGAGGAAAAAAATAATGTTGAATCACTATGCTCTGGGGACTGCTGCCCTCTGTTCTACATTATTGTGTTACTATTTGTTCATCTGCCTTTGCTGTTAATATGAGGTCTTGGCCTCCTTTTCCTTTTTTTGGCTAATGGGAATAAACAGGGTAAGTGCTACCATGTTCCTCTGCTCTGGAGAGGACCCGGTGGGAAATTTTTAATGAAGGCGTGGGTGACTGTGCTACAGCTTGCTGAAGGCTTTTTTGAGTCTTTGTCCATCTTTGCACTGTCAGTCTGACCTCTAGATTTAAATTCTGATTTCTATTCAGAGGCAGGTATTCCAGTTTAATAAAGAGAGTTTTGAACAACGTGTTAATTTCTTTTCTTTTTTTTGGATAATTGTCAATTCTGAAAATGGAAAGTATAAAGAAAGTTTGACGCTGCATGATTTGATTACATTTCTTGTTGCTTTGATTTTTATCCCAGAGTTGAAAGTGAAATTAATTTAGCGGGTACTAGACCATAATATATAGCCCCAAATCAGTTCATTAGTGAAATTACGTGAAGCTGAAAAGGTAGCAGGGAAGTAAATTTTCCAACTGATGATCTTTCTTTCCACCATGCATCAATGCCGAGGCGCTTTGATAGATCATAAGTAATGTGCTACTAACTATCTGCTGTGAATAGAAACATGGAAAGTACTCAGTTTTGAGGTTCTGCCCTCTCCTCGTTTGTATCTGTAGTGATTGTCTTCTTTTGAAGGTCCTTGTCTTCAGGCTTTGCTTTGGGATATTATTCTAGGATTTTCCATCTCTCATTTACATCCTTTCTCCTTCATTTTCTTCTATAACCAGTTTGACACAGCTACACTTTTTTTTACTTCAGGCACCAGCAGTTCCTGTGACTTGCATTTTCTGTTACAGATGAGTAACACTTTTGCATTAATTTGGCAAAAACAGCTGATTAATGTCCTAGCTGCTCTTAGTTGCCTCCTAAGGCAGAACAAAATTTAGTGAAGCTGTATGTTGGCTTTTGCAAGTATAGTCACAGGGAACTTTTTTATTTAGGACTGAACCTTTCCTATATGAGAAAACGCCCTTCCATATTGAAATATTTTTCTCCATGGAAGACTGACTTAGAGGCTTTTTAAAAAGAAGTAATTTGTTTATCAACAGTCATTTTGCTGAATATTTTTGTGCAGCATTTTATAAATCGTTAGTGTTGGTTCAGAGACAGAGAAAAATGGTCTTATGAGAAATTAAATTTGCACAAAAGAAAAGATGGCAATTACTGCAAGATACTTTATCCCAGCATTCGTTATAGTCTATGGAATTGATTTTTCTACTGCTTTTCTAGTTCATCTGGCCTCTGGGACACTCTGATACATGCAGATGACCAAATTTGGCAGAAGGTGTCCTTACTCATTCAAAGTCTTTTAATATTATTCTTGTCTCATTCTGTATGCTGGGGTTGGGGGAGGAGAAGAGAGGGGAGAGGCAAGGAGAATACAGTCCATGCTGTCTTGGGTATCAGAGTTCTTTCGTTAGCTTAAGCAGCTGTTGTATCAGATACATATTGCAGAGTTCATGCTGCTCTTCATCATGTG
>NW_009202732.1:3389-15121 GCF_000690835.1 Fulmarus glacialis | reverse complement strand
TAAATCAAAGCTAATTTTACAGTATTTAAGTAACAAAAACTTTCCCAAGTGTCCTTGTAAATGATTGAGATTGAATATCTGAGCAAGGCTGGCCTTTTTATCTTCATGATACCAGTGTGCAGAATTTCTGTAGTAAATTCTTCCAAAGGCATGCATAGAGATGGGTGGCCAGAAAGCACTAGAAGCAGCATCTGAAATGGCTGACCTGAACTTCTAACCCTAAAAACCATTAAGAAATTTGCCAGGTTATCATAAATTTTTTCCAACCTTTATCATTGAATAGACATATATCTTGAAATACTGTTTGCGCTGCTCCTCCTGTTGTTCCTGCCAGTTTAGTGCCATTTGTGTTTCCTGTTGTTGCCTCATTGACCCTTGTGGACAGAAACTGCTGAAAAATGGTGCTGCTAACTACACAAATGACTACTAAATAAAAAATAAACTGAAGAGCAGTGTTTCTTTCTTTCATTTCTGCTTCTCTTGTAATACATAACTTGCAGTTAAAACAGAAGAAAAAAATTTCGGCATTTGTGGCTTCTTAAATTGATGTCACTTGTGAAGTGAGTTTTCAGCTCAAAGTCTGATTGTGCCCCTCTTAGTCGACCAGTGTAAAGGTTTGTGATCCAGGTAAAAGCAGCAATGACTAAGAACAGTCAGAATTTGAACTGCTAGTGTAGTTTTTTGACTTTCTTATCAGAACTGGATTTTATTATTTCTCCTGTAATGCTTTTATGTTGGTTGTATTTTACTTTGTGTGTTTCAGTGTGTTTATCAGAAATCCTGTTTTGCATAATTTGTAATACTGATACAGTCTTTTATCAGGGCTCTGTTTTAAAAACTGCCAACACTGAGATTGTTTCTTCAGTCTCTTTGCATTGCTTAATACAAGTCAGTTTTTGGAGGTCATCGATAAAAACAAAAAAGACAGCTGACACATAAGAGACTGGTAAAATTAGAAGGGATGAGGTGAAGCTTTTACCAGCTGGAAAAGACAATCTTAACAAATCAACACAAATTTCTTGAGCTGCTACATCAAATTCTTTCAAAAAGGATAGTCTGTCTGTTCTCCCTCCTTCCACAAGTTGCTTAGGTAAGGCTAGGCCTGCTGTGTTTCTTCATCTGCTTCATTCTTTGTCAAGCACTGCCAACGCATCATAGCTCTCTGAAGTTGTCTGAAAGGAATGTCCTTGAGCATATAATGAAATTTTAACAGTGTTTAACCAGGCGAAGAGCTAAAATCTTTGATGCAGAATGATCCACAAATAGTATTGAGGCCCTGGAGGTCAGAGCTAAGCTTGTTGCCATTTTGGTGGAGTTTTTGAGCTTTGCTCTGTTTATGCACTTTGCTTATCAAGAGTTTAAATTCATATTGAAAAGATACCTGTCAGTTTCTCCATCTGGTAGACAAGATGAAATTATTTTGTGCAGTTCACAACGTGGGTAGCAGGAGACTAGGGGGTAAAACTGGAATTTCTGACTTCCATTTTTACATGGAGTATGAGTACATAGTTAGTTACCCGATTTATTTTGTGGATATGCTTCCGTTAGGTTTTTAGGGGTTTGGTTTTTCAATTTACCGTTCTCAGAAAACGTAGTAATTGCTCTTTAAAAGAGTGTCCAATGAGATTTTTTGATGCTCCTCATGCTTATGCAGTAGCTGGTTGCTTTGAAGTCCTATTTCCACAGCTGTACTGGTACTGTATACAGTCTGTGTGCTGACTGGCTCAAGTATATAGACAGTTGGGTCTGCTAATAAGTGAAATTTTTCTTATAGATGCATTTTTTGGGCATAATTTGGCTTATATCATGTGCCTCAGATCTTGTTTAAGTTAGAAGATCTGGGTTTCCACATAAACATTGTAGTTAACCAGCAATTAGTAAGGGGAATTATTTTATATTTAACTTCAGAGCCCAAAAATGAAGGCAGGTATGTGGAAAAATATTTTGAATTTTAATCCAACTTCTGAGAAAAATGGTACATAGTGCATTTTGATTGGTTGGGTGTGATATGTTTTCAGAAATAGTTATTTTTCTCTGCCAGAATTTACCACAGGCACTTCCTAAACTTCTGTATCCCATGTACAGCATCTAAACACCTAAGCTTTCCATGCAGAATTCACAAAGGATCCATTGACAAGTATGCGTATCATATCTACACTTTATTATTGCTAGTAATTCCTTGTAACTGTAATGCTTTTCTAATGCATCAGCACTGAAATATTTTCCCAAAATCTGGTCAGTTATTTTCTGCACAGTAGTATTCTCTCATAAACTACTGCAGAAATGTGCATTCTGTAGAAGTCATTGACAGAATTGGTGCTTAGTTTTTTAAGCTAGGTTTCTTCTTAAAAAGGGTCTGTGAAACTCAAGGAATTATAAGTGAAGTTTTGTAATGAGGTTGATCTGTACCACACAACCCTTAAGACACCAGATTTAACAGTTGTATTGTTTGGAGTATGCACTGAAGAGTGTTTCAGCCAATGCTGTGCATGATAACACCAAAATGTTAAGTCCTCTGCTGTAATGCTTGTGAATTGAGGAAAGAATTAGTGCTAAAGACAAAAGATATTCATTGGTTATAATTAAATAGCACATAATCTTGTCAAACACATGCATATTGTTAGGAAATTTCTGTTGAATAATGAATTTCACAAAAGTACTTTAGGAAAAATATCTTGCACAGAACCTATGGCTCTTTAACATCCTGTCACATATACATTATGAAAATCGCAAACTACTGCAGCATGAGCTATTCTGTCTGATTCATGACTTTACAATTACACTTTTTTTTCCAGAAATATTGCTGTTAGTTGTGCAGTAGCTTTCCTCCTCTACCTGATAATCCTGGAAGGGACTTCTCTTGTTTTTAAAATTGTTATTTGCTCTAGTACATGCGGAGGAGCAGAATTAGTCAGTTGGAATAGTTTGGGGATTTTGCAGATACAAACAAACCCTAAAACTTTCATTCTATGCGATAATAAAAGGCAGGTTTATGACTATGTAATCTTTTTAGCTGTCTCAGCAGGACAGGGTATATTAGAAGAAAAAGAGAAGCTGTGTCTTGTATATGTGCCATTTTGTTCTTTAAAGAGATACCATAATTCTGAAATAAGTGCATTTGTTGTCATGGATTTTACAAATAGCGAAGTGGAATTAGAGGCTCCTCTAAAGTTGTCCTCTCCATTTTGATAAGTGGATGCAGCTGGATTGTGTGGGAAAAGGTCTACTGCTCACGGTCTCTTCTAAGTTAAAGCTCTGGTTAGTGAGAACCCATTTCTAATAGGAACTGCAGGAGAACTGTCTTCAAGGGCTGGTTTCCATGGAGCAGATGTGTGTGCATGAAGGACATTCATCGATACAGACTTTGTGGCCAAAAAAACCATTTTCACGATTGTTGTATTCTATCAGTGGTCTTGCTGATCTTTGTCGTAGGGAAAAAGAAAAGATAATAGTGAAGGTTTGTATGTGTGTGTGAACATGTGCAGATGAGTTCTAATTTTACTCTCTCTGTTATAGACGGTGAACCAGGACCTGCTGATGGAAAAATTATGTTCAGGAAACCAGCCAAACGTTCATCAGAGAAGTTTTTGGACTTCAATGTAAGTTCAAGTAAGAAGATGAAAGAGGCAAAGAAAACTAAGAGAGAAGCAACTACTCCTCAGAGTACAGCTAAGCAAATTAAAAATAGCAGTCTTCTCTCATTTGATGATGAGGAAAATGATGATTAGGAATTGTATTTTTTTATATTTTACTTACCCTTCTAGGGATCTGAGTAAGATTTGAGTGTTTTCCTAGAAATTGAAGCATAGTATCTGAGTCTCCTCTTACTTTGTTATAGTCAACTGGAGAAACATAGTGTAAAACTAGCAAGAGCTAAGTCTTTGCAGTTCACGTGGAACTGTATGAACAGTATGTCATGTCTTTATTTTAAAAGAGAATTTAACCACGTATGTAAAAGCTATTTGAGGTCACAAATGAGTAGCAAAATATACCTGTACATATCCAGCTTATATAAATTTGCAATCAATACATTTTAAAATGTCCTCCCTCCATTACTAAAAAATTATTTCCTCTCTATTTACTGGCCTTAGTTGACAGTTGTGTGTTTTTTACCTGTTATTGTTGACTTGACATTCAAAGATGCCTAAACCCTTGGAAATTGTGCACTTTGGTTATCACACTGATGGGCTCGGTGGTTTGGTGGTGGGTTTTTTTTGAAGTATATTTGTTCCGGTTGGCTACATATTCATGCTTATTTGGGATCTCAAACAGCTTATTTAAAAAAATGTATTTCATCTTTAAGCTGTGGAAAAGCATTATTTTGGTTTTATTAAAGTAGGAAATTGTAAACAGGAAATGTACGTCAAGAAATGTTATAGCTGTGATACAAAGTTTTAAAATGTTTCAATTGCCCATGTACAGTACACTGAAAGTGACCATTTCTCTACCATTTATGTAACAGGATGTGCTGAAATTCAAAATAACACTGAGAGCTGATGGAATTGGGGAGGACAAGGTGGTGGAAATGGGACTAGTGACTTTGAAATTACCTGGAAGTATGGTGTGTTCTGTAACCATATTTAAGCAAGATCTGAGACTGCTGCAGAATTACAGGGTACAAGGCAATGAAACCAGTTCTGCTGCTGAATGACAGGACATTCAAAATTATTTGGGCTGTAAAGCTTCAAATTTGAAGTTGCTGTGTGAAACAGCTGGTTTTAGTTTGTTAACCTGGTATTAAACAATAAATTATGTTTTCTATAAGTGGTCCAAAGATATTTTAATGAAAATTTCAGTGCATAAAATGGGATTTTTTTGTCACCTGATAATAAAGCCTCTTATGACTGCTACCTGTCTCCAAACATACCAACTTCCTGCAGCATAAGATCAGATGCAAATCTTCATACTATTTCACACTAATTGTGTGAGTGCATGATACCCTGATTTTGAAAATGAATAGATCTGTTGTCCTTTCAGAAAATTAAAACCAGACCTATAAATGCATATTAAAGTCATGTTGTGGCACTGGTCTGATACTAGAACTGCCAGAGAGGTGCAGTGTGACAACCTGATTATTCCCATGAGGACATGTTACATTTGTAAATCCATAATTTGTCTGTATTCTGCATATATAAAAAAGAAGATCAAACCTAGGAAGAAGAAATACAGAATCAAAGGTTCCCAGGGATTAATCTTTCCATTTATTTTGTATACTTAAAACTTGTTTGAATCCATTAAAATATATATATATACACACATACCCATGAGAGATCTTGTAGCATTACAGTATACTGAAGGAATATTTGGGCATATTTCAACAACTGAGTAAATACTCTGACTTGCTGAGACTCATCTGAAAGAGTGAATTAACCATTGACTGCTTACTTAAACTTTTCTCGTTCCGTTCATCAGCATAAAAATATACTTGCTTACATTTTTCTTGCACAG
Source organism: Fulmarus glacialis (assembly GCF_000690835.1). Lineage (NCBI taxonomy): Eukaryota > Metazoa > Chordata > Aves > Procellariiformes > Procellariidae > Fulmarus > Fulmarus glacialis. The sequence continues at coordinate 9,673 of NW_009202732.1, read as the reverse complement.
CCTGAAAGCTCTTCACTTTAGCTGTGAGGCCGTTTAGGAGACATGGCTATCAAGATAAATGCTAGCCAAGGATCAGAGAGAATTTGGATTTACCTTAAAATTAGAGAGGGCCTCCCAAATACACAGCTGATTTGGCATGTTCAAAGTAAGATTGAGGTCTTGTTTGAATCTCGTTAGTAATTGCATTTAAACAAAAATTACTATTTCTAGTGAAAGACTTGTGAGACTGAAGTCCAGTAAAAAGAGGGTTACCTCAAAATATTGGGGGCAGTACTTTTCCTTAATCATGCTCCTTGCTCTACAACTTCATGACAGATGTCTGGAATGCAAATAAATTAATTGGGTTTACTTGGAAATAATATAATGAAAGGCATGTTGTTCTTCAGGCAACACAGCAGGGGAAAGAAAGGTGGATATGGAAACCCAGTTTCTTTCCTTTATTCTGAGCGTGATTTGTAGTGCTCTGACCAGGAGGAGACCATTGTATTCATTGTATTTCACTCCCAGTTCACCTAACAGTAACTAATTGGATATATTTATTAAGAGGTGTGAGTGATGCACAAAAGCATTTTAGTCAAGTAGTCATGTGAAAATTCAGTGTTCTTAATGTGACATACCAGAAAAATTACACACGCCATCAACTCCCCATGAAACCTGTGACTAAAGAGAACAATTATTTGTTCATTTAGGAAAGAAATGTGAACCTGTCTTAAGCAATCACCTGCCTTAAGCAATGGGTCATGGAAAAATAATAATCGCAAGAACTTTCTAATAAAGGGGAAGCCAAAGTGAGCACATGAAACATGGGGCTAGGACTGGAATGGACAATTTTCCTGGCTTTTTCTTTCTCTCTTCCCTGCCACCATCCCCAGTCCTTTTCCCCTCCTGTAGTGGGGAATGTATATGTATTTTTTTCTTGTGGAGCTTGCTCAGGTAAGCGTTGAGAGAAGCGCTGTGGAGGAGCAAGGTGAAAGTAGCTGTGGCCTGTTACCTAATATGGGAATCTTGTACAGTTTTTATTAATACAGTCTTTGAAATTTCCCAGTTCATTAAGACTCCAAAACATTTATAGATGGTGGTGTTAGTTCTCGCTTCTTCTTAGCTAAGCAGTAAGCCGGAACAAACCTGGTGAACTGTAGTAGCATTGTAGCGATGGATGCTTATAGTGGAGGCTTTTTATGTTGCAAAGGTGCTTGGATGTCATCAGGAAAGGTGAGATGCTTTGTCACCTTTTTTTTGTTTGAAGAAATAGGATCTTTCTCTAAATGATAGGAATGAAGGTGAATCATGAAGAATGCTGTATTATTGAGGTAGAAATTGCAAAGACATGGGACAGAATGAACAAGAAAATGCATGTGTGGGCAGGAGTTCCTACCCTTGGTTATATTTCTAGTCTGTCTGATAAGGTTAATTTTTCTCAAATAAAAACAAATTTGTTGGACTGCAAATGGTCATTTCATTGGCCTAAACACGAAGGGATGAGTCAAAATTCTATTCTGATAGTTTTTGTGTCCAGCACTTTTCCAGAAAATACCATTTGGAGGATCAAAGGCTGTGTTTTGCAGACACAAGAAGCCTGTATTTAGTTGTTTTAATTACACTTTTTTTTAAGTTTCATCACAGGACTTAATGTCTTTTTTTACAGTGCTTCAGTATATAATCCTGTTAGGAAGCTGCAGATTTAAAATGAAGCAGGAAGTAGCAATGTCATCATTTCAGCTGATTGTTTTCCTTGTGCTATAGTGTATTAACTAAGTAATGCTTCACTTGGCTGTGTAGAGCCAATTGCATCCTCAAGGACATCAGGCATGCCTGAAGATGAGTCATTACCTTTGGTACAGTACAAGAGGTATGATATGCAGTCTCAGCAAGTGTTTGTCCATTGAAGTTGGTTAATAACCTATAGCCCTCTCCTGTAGCAAGATGCCATAAATCAATCCTTTGTGCATTCAGCAAACAGAAAGGCTGGTGTATCAACTGCCTCTTCGGTATCATTCCTTTATTCCCATTCCTAGAGCAAAGTGTTAATCTGCAAAGAGATTTTTCATGTCGTAGACTTCCCTTTCTACGCCACTTCCTTGAGAGCATTCTAGAGGCAGCAGTCACAAGGGTAGCCATTAAAACCAGGGGAGAAACACCACACGGTTTTATGTGAGTGACTGCAACCTCCTGTAGACTTTCTCAAGATTTTGAGAACCTATAAAATCTCAGAGCAGGCCCCTGGGAAGTAACTTCCTCCTGGGGAAAATGGATGGGACCAGCCAGGAAAATGACACAAGATTGAATTCTACAGTGTTTACCCCGCTATCACTTCTTATTTTTTGTTGGAGGTAAAGCAGCAGCTGGCAAAAGCAGTTTTTCCTCCATCAGGAGATGTAAAGTGGCTTTGGTGCCATTCCAATCCATATGGCAAAGGATTCCTTTTCCTTGACTCCCGTGGCAGTCCTCAGTGCAATGCCTGATTAATTAAGGCCATGGGCAAAAGGGAGCTACCTTGTAATAGGCAGAAGTTATTAGAGGAAGGTGTTGTCAAGCCTCCGTGGGGTAACGGTGATCACTGCACACTTTTAGTTTTGATATCATAAAAGAGTTGTTCCCTTAGGGACAACATAGTAACAACGAACTTTAAAAGGGCAGATTATAAAACTATGAGGAAAATGGTTAACAGCAGGCTGAAGGGCAAAGAGAAGTACTTAAAAACCATAGAGATCTGCCTGGAGGCTATTTAAGAACATTGTATTAGAGGCACAGATGGTTTGTATACCTCTGAGCAAAAACACAGCGTACGAGGAAGAACGAAACTCACAGGGTTATGTGGGAGAAAAGCGTGAGTACAGAAAGGTTGAAAACGCATCCCTTAAAAATGACTGACTGACTGACTGACAGACTAGGAAATCAGGAGAGTGGAAAAAGCTGGAAAGTGTCAGTGCTAAGAAAAAGACTATAGCAGCTGCTGACTTTGGATCCCCAGGATGAAACACCAAAAAAGAGTGATTCTAATAATGTTCTGAGCACTTTGCCTTTGAAAACTGGGTTACTCCAGATGAGGCTTCACCAGAAAAACAAGGGTGCTCTTAATCTGAGTTAGCTAGCACAAACGAAAATCTCAATAAAGCCAAAGCAGTCTGCAGTTTTCATATGTGACTAGGCCAAATTTTAGAGTAAAGGAGCCCATTCAAACATAGTTTCTCTTTACTAGGACTTTCACCTTGTGTTAGATTCAGTATCAAAAATGAGGTTTTTAATCTTTGCCAAAGAAGGTAGAGATAAAAAAAAAATCAAACACTCCTAAAAACTCTAATTTTAGGAAAAGCAAAAAGCCTACATTTGTTCTGGTACAGCTTTGGGCTGAGAGGGAGACTATCTGGTAAGGATGTAGTGAGGTTTGCAGAGCTTTTTTGCATCAATGTGTAATTGGGCAGACGCAGCATTTTGTTGTCATGTATCTGAGAACAGGAACACACTGATTATAAATTAGAAGGGGAACATCTCAGGTATCAGAAATCTGATGATGTGTGCAAAAAAAGTGTCCTTGTGAAATCAATTGAAGTTATTTTCTGGTTTAAAACCAAGGAAAGGCAGGGGAAGGTTAGAACAACTATTCTGGCAATAAAAATTCGATGCACACAGTCTCAGTGGGACTAGAGCCCTGGCATCTAGGCTGTTTTATTCTGCCCTGTTAAATTGAAACAAACAATTCAGCTGCCTGAGTCTCTTCTTTTCTCCTCTGACATGCCAACTATCTTGAGAGAAGAGATTAAGCATTGTTCTGATCAGTGCCACAGCAGCAGCAGCAGCAGTTTTATAATTTAAGGGCTGCATAAAATTTATGGGGCACTGAGAAGAGCTTAAATCAATTTTATGATTTTCATAAATTATTGCAGGCAGATGATGTTTGTGTAGAAAGCCAGTGATGTTTGAGCTGTTTATTCAATGGCCAACATCATTCAAAATAGGGATTTTCAAAGGTACATGTGGGAATTATGCATTCGAGTTTGATGGGAGTTAGAAGGTTTGTTCCTTTGAGCTACTTAGTATTCCACTATTAATTTTTAATCATGCCAAATTGTTTCAAATACTTGGTAAAAATCAAAATTAGTGGAAGGTCAAATTCAGAGCAATTTTTAAATTTAATTGCTATTGTGCTTAATGTGCTTATAAACAGTGGGGGGGTAACTTGTAATTCTATTTCAGGTGAAAAACCACTTTGGCACTTGAAGAGTTAACCCTTTTCTCACAGTGTTGTTTTGGGTTGTTGTTTAGACCCCATTACTGTGAGGAACCTTCTCTCTCTCTGCTTAAGGCTGTTCCTGCAAATTATTCCAGCTACTACAGAGAAGGATCTGGATTTACTACAGTAAAGCAGAAAGAGAAACAATACTTGGTTCCTTGTCACACATTTCAAGATTATATAAGACAAATATAATTCCTTACATTACAGATATGAATAGAGATTGAACTTTCCTTCCGGACAACTAGCCAAGGTGGAGCTGATAAGATACAGTCCCATTTCATCCTATTTTGGGTATAAATGGTTCTTGAAAGAGCCCTCCCCTCACTGGGCATTATGCCCGTCGGGATACAGATAGGTTGGAGATATCGGGATACCTCTGAGCTATAATATTCGGTGCTTAATGTTCTGTATTTTAAACTTCTCTAACTCCTCTAAAAAGAAATCGTTGTGTTTCAGGTTATTGCAGACTGACTATGCTAAACACGGTATTAATGGGAAGAACCGTTGCTGAGTTCCTCTATGCTGGATGGGCAGCTTGGGCTAAAGTATTTTCTGATGTTACTCCATTGCTCTCAATAAAATGATACATGAGCTCCTTACTAAACGTGAACAAGGTAGTCTGAGGCGAATAGGTTTAAATTAAGAAAGTGAAGCGTTGGACACTCCAGGATCTTGCCACTGAATTCCTATAGCCAACAACATACATAAATGATGGGAGCGACTGACTCAGTGGTCATTCTGCAGGAAGGGATCTGTGACTGCCGTGAATTAAAAACTGAACACAGGCCACAGTGTGAGGAAAGCTAATGCAATTTCGGCTCTATAAATAATGTGTCATGGAGAAGAAATGTGAAGTAATCCTACCCTACTTATTCTCTGCTTCAGACTTTAGCTGGAGTAATGCATCTACTTTTGTGCACTATACTTCAAAAAAGAAAAATGTAGACCAGTTGGAAAGTCCAGCAGAAAGTAGTGCTATTGACCAGAAGTCTAGAAAACATGACCTGTGAGGACAGATTGAAAGAAGTGGGTTTATACATCTAGCGAAAGGAGATGCCGGGGGGGGTGGGGATAAGAATGTGATACCAGTTTTCGGATATGTAAAGCTTGCTGCAAAGAGGAAAGTAATAAATTGTTCTCTGTGTCCACTGGGAATACAAAAAGAACTAATGGATTTAAATTGCAGCAAAGGAGATTTAAGGAAGACATTAGGACAGGCTTTCTAGCTGTAACAGTAGTGAAGTGCTGAAACAGATTGCCTGGGGAGGTTGTGGAATCTTCATTGCCAGACGTTTTTAAGAACAGGTTAGACAAACATCTGTCAGGAATGATTTGGGTATAATTGATCCTGCCTTAGGGCAGAAGGCTGGACTAGATGACCTCGTGAGGTCCCTTCCAGCCTTATTTTCTATGGTTCTCTCATTAGGAAGGCTGATGTGATATTCCTAGGACCTCATCATTCCGTTTAAAAGCAAAACCATGCTACAGTGATGCCAAGAGTCAGATTTAAACTGACAATATCTGGGAAAATTCAAAGCTTAAGGTTTATATCCCACCCTTAATTATTAACACTTGAATGCATGTAACACTTGTTCAAAGGCTAAATACTTAGAGGTTACACAACTGAGTCTTCTATGACCAGACCGAGATCTTTTTAATAGCATAAGAATTTGTTTCTTCTAATGTGTATTAATCTTACATATTGCAACTTCCATTTCATCATTTGAGTAAGTAGCAGGCATTGGTCTTTAGCATCCAACATATTCCAGGTAGGGTCATTCTCATTTTGCATGCCATCACACATTTGGCCACATGCTATGCTTCCACTCACTCACTCCAAAGCTCGTTCTTCTACTCCAATTTATCATAACACTAGTGCTCAGCTTCATTACGTGCCTGTGTTTAAATCACTAATACCGCTGTTAATGCGCTTGGTACACTTCTCTCCATTCTCAGACACTGGATATTCCTCCTGCTCTTTCTGCTCTCACATGTTCTTTTATTCTTGTTGATAAATTTCATTTTCATCTGTCTTTTGCTGCTTTCCCTT
>NW_009202732.1:0-3367 GCF_000690835.1 Fulmarus glacialis | reverse complement strand
AGCAGTTTAGCAATTGGATTGCATCCAAATATTACCAAATGCCACATCTTTTAATATCAGGCAGAGCAGCTTGAATTTTCTTCCTCAGAGTGCTGTAAAAGACACACTGGCATGTTTTCTGTGCAAACGCCAAAAAAAAAAAAAGTTTAACAAAAGATGGGGGGTGTGAAGCAAGCTGAAATGTCTGTATTCCCAGAATTTTGTGTTTTCCCTGATTTCAGGTTTTAGTTCATGACCAAGCTGCTGATTTATGTAACTCGGTGGAACTATGCCAGTTTCGAGCAGCCAAGAATTTGGCACTGTCACTTTCGTAACTGGTGGTACCTTAGTGTTCAGCGATGTGACCTCATATGTTTTTCTCCCCAAAGGCCATGCCTGGCCATTGATGATCACAGTATTGCCAAGTCCTCAGGTTCTAAAAAATCCTACGTCAAACCATGAAGTGGGGTTATAATACACACACGCACACGTGTGTTTATATATATGTATGTATGTATTATATATTTGATTTGAGTTTGGCCCTTCAGCGTTCATGGCTTTTGAGCTTTTCTCTACAGCTACATGGAGAATAAAAACTAAAGTAAAAATAAAACAAAACCAAAATAAAACTGGCCTTTTCACATAATCACAGAATGCTTCCAGAAGCTGAGACTTGAAAAAATTCAACATATACCATGAAAGCTGGTAACATTATGATTGGATATTTGGCCATTAAATTGTTTTGCTGCATCCAGCAGAGAGAAGGATGCTATCAGTTGTTTTTCATAATGATGAAATGCTTGTCAGGGTGCTGTTAAGACATCCTTTCGTCTATGTATCTTTGATACTCCGTTATTCGACTGACCATATTTACTGAAGCTGTGGGTACTGCATGAGGTTTGCCATAGAGGACTTCCCTTGATTGCTGTGGGCTTTGGATCAGAGTCAAGAGTAGCTTTTGCCATGGCTGCCCATCTGTTTCCCTCGAGACTTGCCCTTCACATGTTTTGGAGATAGATGGACAAACAACGCAGATATCCTGGTGCATCCAGATCACAGCTACGTTCCTTGTCTTTTTTGTGCATTCTTTGTGCGTGTTCCCCAGCTTCTGCTGTGGTTGTATATGTGGGGGATAAAGTGCACCTCCAGGTCGGTGCTCCAGAACCCATGTGCCCCCTAAGTTTCAACTTAAGATGCACTGGCTCAGCACAGGCTTTTGTCTGAGGATGGATTTCCCCCACATTATTTGTTTGTACTTTGTGCTTTGCATTGCTCAAAACACTCACTTGCCCTCCCCTGTGGGTACAGTCCGTGGCAAAGCATCACCTGACCTTGAAATGCAGTTTCATTCGTTTTGCCCATTGGTTAACACTGAGATTAAGATGAAGGTAAACCTTGTTATTCGGACACTGCAATGGGGATTGTTTCTTGCTCCTGTCACATGCTTCCTGGGTAATACTGCTTCTTAACATCTTGTTTTCCCATATTGGCAGTTCACCATATACCATAGCATGAGGAGAATAATACTTTTTTCCTACCTCTTTTGTGTCTAACTTGTCTATTTACATATGGTGGCAATTATTTTGGATTGCGAGTGCCCCAATACATTTTTCCTTGTATCTCTTGGGCCGTTCGCTCTTTAGTTCTTCCTTCCCCCTACAGCCCCAGCACTGGGCCTAACACGTCACCCAGAAAATCTTCCCTGCGGGGAGGGAAGGGGCATCTCCTGAGCAGAACCAGAGCGAGCATTTGCCGTGCAAGCCTGTTTCTCAAATTCAGTGAGGTAAGGTGTTTGCATTCTATCGCACCTCTGCAAACCTCCTCCTTGCCCTCAGCTTTGGGTTGGCACAGGCAGAGGCTGAAAGTGCCTGTGAATGGTGCTCCATCATTCCCCCGGCTCCTCTGCACCTCTAAGGAGTCCACGGTGGCTGCAGTACCAGCTGGATTTGGGGTTTGAGTGAGTTAGAGACTTTTATGTGAGAATGCTAGCTTTTTTAAGGCACCTTTCAGTGCTTGAGAGCCTGTGTAGGGTCTAGTAAATAAATGCTTTTATTTCAGGTGTCGGCTCCAGCGCAGTCATTCAATACCACATGCACAAATAACACCCATGCATCTCGTTGAGCTGTGTGGTTTAGAAAGCCAGTTCCTGGGTGATGGTTCGAAGGGACAACACTCCTGTATTAGGAGTTTACACAGCATCTACCCCAGAGGAGCCCTAATCTGTGCTACAGACTCTGGAGTGCTACTTTAGTACAAAAAATAATAGTAATTTGGAAATGGATCAAGGAGATTTTAAAATCAATTTTCTTCAGCAAACAGCAATTATTGAAATGGTTGCAGTTATCACTGAGGACTGAGCGTAAAAAATGCTTCAAGATACAGAATTGGATTCTATAAACATATAATTCTTTTATCAATAATTCTTATAAGCAGACTTCTTTCTACACTCTCCCTTTTGCCAAAACTTTCCCCTCTATTATATACTGAGCTCATTTCCCTCTTGGATAGCTGCGATTTGTTGGTATACAAATTAATTTTGTTATTGACTAGAACGAACATTTGGAGGATAAGAATGCCATTGCTATTCATACCTAAAGGTAATCAATATAGGTACAGAGGACTAAATATTTTCTAACCGAGTAAGCATCCTCTCAAGCATTATTTCCTTTTTCTAAAACCCACAGGACTGTATCCTGGCTGCTGTACGTGTTAACAAACCAGTGAGAGGCAATAGCATTTACATCTTGTTATGAAAGAAGGATCACGAGAGAGAGAAACTTCTCTCCTGGTCTTGCCTCTGACCCCGCTCCAGCTCAATAGTTACTCACTCATAACCTGTGCCTACTCTTTGATTGCAGTGGCAATAATTATTTGTCCGTCATCAATTTGTTACCCCAAAAACAGTGGAGAAGAAGTAAATCCCCACTTGAAATGGCCTGACATCTGCTTGGCGATGGCAGACAGCAGACTGTGGCTACAGCATTGAAGAGAGAGGATGTGACGGCGTATTACGAAGATGATGTGTGTTTACATCAGCCTGGGACCCGTCTGCAAAACGAGTATTATTAGCACATAAAAAGCAAAGGAAAGGGGAAAGAATAGCAAAAAGTGGTGGGTTTTGCCCTGTTCCTGGCCTATTCCACTGGCCAGCTGCAGCTACTCCCAACCGACCTTTGGTGCCGTTCGTGGTTTCAGGCTTTTCTTGCTCAAAGACACCCAGGGGATTTGCATTCGCTTATAGACAGATTCTGCATTAATTTGTGCCTGAAATCAGTCGGGGGCTGACAGAATGTCAGAGAGAAATTTTGCTTTGCTCCGACGGGCTGACCCTTTCACAGGATTAGCAAAGGAAATGCTGGAGCGAGAGGGAGGAGGCCGCTGGTGCCCC
>NW_009202731.1:3828-4905 GCF_000690835.1 Fulmarus glacialis | reverse complement strand
TGCCTGCGACTTGGCGTCACCTTTGCTCTTTGAGCATCGGATCCAGTGATCAGATTTTCAGGTCCGGGCTCGGATTTCGGGCAGAAGGTGTCTGATTTTCAGCGTGGTTTCCCAAGGTGCTAATTAAGGGCCCTGCTGCAGCAGCTAGAGCTTGACTGTCCCTTCTCCACCCCTCGCTTGCCCGGGAGGTGCCGATCACCCCGGCCAGCCCCATGGTGTGCCCTCGGCTTTTCTCTTCCTGCCCTTTGTTCCTGCTTGGAAATGCTGATGCTTCGTCTCTCTCTGCTTCAGCCCTCCCAGAGGCTTAGTGGCACGGCATCGCGGCGCTCCGGCTCTTCATCTCTCTTCCCACCTTCTCATCAGCTACTTAAAAAGTAACCCCAGGTTGCTCGAGCACTTGGCTGCTCCAGGCAGATCTCAGGCTGCACGGATGCTTTTTAACCGGTGGTGGGAAAGCCGCTCTCTCGCTCGTGCCATCTCGGAGGCTGTCGCTGGTGCAGGCAGCCAAGGGACACGAGGACGAGCGAGAAGATGGCTCGGTCCTCGAGCATCTTCCTATCTCATCTCCCTTCTGCAGGGGCTGAAGCCCTCACCTTATCGTTGGCTCTGCAGGCTGAGCCGGGCTGTACCCCGGGGGAGGAGGAGGACAGCTCCAGGCATGGGTTGCTGGCCGTGAAATTCAGGACGGGGTGTCTCGTTTGCTGCGTGAGGCTCCCAGATCGGCGTGGCACCCGTACAGCCTGCCTGCCGGTCCCGTGAACCGGGAGAACTGCCTCAGCGCCGGCTGCATACAAAACCGTGCCGTGACATATCGCTGCAGCTGGCAGGCGGCAGCGCGCGGTGCCGAGCTTCCCCGGGGTTCCCAGCCCAGCGCCGCCCACTCCAGAGGGGCTTTCTGCCGGCGCTGGGCTCTCCCGTGGGCACGTGGCTGTGCCGAGAGCACGGATCCGGCATGGCCTCTGTGATGGAGACAGCCTGGGGGTGACCCAGGCTGGGAGGGAGCTCGTGCTCCAGCATGAACCTGAGTTAAATATTATTCCTGCTTCTGGAGCAGGGGAGGCTGGTGCAAGGAGGGGG
>NW_009202731.1:1921-3741 GCF_000690835.1 Fulmarus glacialis | reverse complement strand
TGGAGGAGCCCGAGCTGCCGGTGGGATGGGCTGCCAGGCTGTAGCAAGACTTGAATTGTACCTCGCAAGGGTCGCATCGCTTGTGACAGCCCCGCTGCTACGGAACGGGAGGAAAGCTGTAATAACAACCCGCCTCTACGCGTTACTCAGTGCAGGGGATTTATCCCGTGTGCGGGCAGAGCTGGCAGAGAGGCCTGCCTGCCTTTGCCTGGGGATGCTGGGGGAAGCGGGGGGTGAATCAGCCGCAGGGAGCCGGGACCAGAAACTTGGCTTGGCTGTGGAAAAGCTGAAAGCGTGGCTGATCTTTCCTGGGTGTCCTGGTGCAGACGTGGCCGTGAGTCACCGCATCCTGCTTGGGAAAGCGTGGGGATCCAAAAACTTTCATCGGAGCAGCTGCGCAGGGTGCTGGTGGCCCCAGGAATGGGTCCCAAGTGGGTCCCACTGTGCCCACCCCGTTCCCCCGTGGGAGCAGGGCTGTGCTTATCACCCAGGGACGTGTCTGCGGAGCTGGGGGGACCTTTCCCATAGCCAGAAACTCCCGTGTCCCGGCTCGAGCTGCGAAAGCGTGAAGCTCCGCAGCCTGCATTTTCCAGTGTGACTAGTGCCGGCTATTTTTAGTTGTCCAAATTAAGCTTGCCTAAATGATGTCTTTTGAGGTTTATTTGAGGGAGGAGGCCTGAAGTGGTGTTATTTCCCAAGTGACGAATTGCTCTTAAATCTGACCCCAAATGGACTGTCTAAAAACAAAGGGAAGGACCAAAACAGCTGACTGTGTTTGGGCAGCGTTTCCTCCCCGGAGAGCTGCAGGGCACCTGGGGGTGTTTCCCAGTGAGCAGGAGATCTCCTGGGGGAAGGAGAAAGCAAGCGGCCAAGACCTGCTCACCTCCCCATGGAGCGGGGGGGGGAACCAGCAGCATAACCTCATCCCGCTACCTGCTTCGGCATCCCCAAGGATATGCTGCGCCCCTGGGAGCCGGCCTTGCAAACACCCGTCTGCTCTGCGGAGTATTAAATCTGCGGGCTGCTCTTCCCAGGGGCAGCTTGAATTACTCGGCGCGTGCTGGGTGCCAAATGCAGCCGATCGCGGCTCCCGGAGGAGACGGCTGCTTTGCCTGCTGGGGGAGGAGGCTGGAGCCATGGGTCGGGGTGCTGAGATGTTGCTCTGTAGGTGCCTGTTTTGGGGGAGGCTCGTCTGGGGGTGATGGAGGGATGGCTGCCCTGGTACCCAGCACATGCTCAAGGGCTGGGTGCAGCTGGTCCCCTGGGTACAGCCATGGGCCAGGCTCTGGTGAGCCAAAATCCTTCCGCAACGTGCTCCAGCTCCGTGTCCGCTGCTAAATTCTGTTGTGCTAACTCCTGACCTGCTGCCTTTCAACTCTTTCCATTCGTTGCTTCCCTTCTTGGCGTTGTTTTTCCACCCTTTTTTTCGCCGTCTGTGCCTGCCATCTGCGGACATGCTTATCCTCTGTGCGCCTGGTCTCACCTCGCTGGGCACCAGCTCGGACATCCCGCACCGCCTTTACCCGGGGCTTGGTGTGGGAATGGCCCTTCTTCCTCCTTTCCTTCCCTTCCCCGCAGCATCTGGGTGTTTTTCTGCAGGGCAGCAGCCGGGGGATCCTTTTGCTCCTGCAGTTGAACGTGAAATGCATCAAATCCTTGCAAGATGTTGCAGATCGTGCTTCTGCAGCACGGGGGGGACTTGTGCTGCGTGCAGGTGTCCTCTGCTCTCTGCAGGCAGATGCAGCCTGGAGCGAGGAGGCTGGAGGTGTTTCCTGCCCTGCCTGGCACTTCCATTCAGGGGACTGTCCCTTTTCCCTTTG
>NW_009202731.1:865-1699 GCF_000690835.1 Fulmarus glacialis | reverse complement strand
TCTGGCTGCCTCTCCTCGAGGGGTGCGTGGAAGCAGGGTGCTCCCCAGGCAGAACAAGCCCAGGTGGTGCTGGGGGACCCCAAACCAAGCAGGCTCCCCTGGCAGTGAGACTTGCTTTTTGCATTTCTCACTGTCCTTGTTGTGCAGAAAGCAAAAAACACCTGCCCTGACCCTGCCTGGCGTCAGAGGATGGTGCAAAAGGCTGATGGAGAGGATGATGAAGGACCCCACTGCTGCGGGCAGCTGCCCCCGCGTGCATGGGGCAGCCGGGAAAATGTTGGGGCGGAGAAGAAGAGCCAGAGCCTTGGGAGCGGAGGGGGATTACAGCGTGCCGAGCGATCCTGGATAGGATGCCCGGGGTAGGAGGAGGAAGGGGAATCCTGTCTGTGCAAAACCCCAGGTGCTAGGTGGGTTTTGCATTTTCCTGGCTGGGCAGCGAGCAGGCTCATCACAGGCAGCGCCTTCCCCAGGCACGGGCCAGCACATCTGCCTCCTGTACCCCAGTACCAGTCTGGCACTGGGCTCGGGTGTCACTGGGAAGCTGCTGGGAGCTGGGTCCCGACGCCGGCCGCTTGCTTTATTCCCCGCGGATCGCCTTGCTCCATCTGCCTGCCCGCTGCGCTGCTTACTGCCAACGAAACGCCCCTAACACCCGGATTGCGGCAGTAATCTCTGCCCTATCGTTGCTAAAGCTGCTATTATCCCCAGATTAGCGCTGGTGCTTCGATACCCACCTGTATAAATGCTGGTGATAGGCAGGGACTGTTATAAAGCCTCCCGCAGCTCCTGCGCCTCCAGGTCCAGCCCGTACCAAGTGGCTGGGGGGCGGGCGGG
>NW_009202731.1:0-266 GCF_000690835.1 Fulmarus glacialis | reverse complement strand
CCTGCGGGCTGCCCTCCCCCAGCACCGTGAGGTGTGATTTATGAGCACAAAGGATGTGTGCAGTGGCAAAGCCTGGGGTGTGGGTCAGCGCCGGAGGGGCTGGAAGGCACCATCCCACCTGGAGGGATGCAGGAGGTGGGAGCCTCGCCAGCGACTTCACGCTGGCACTTGAGGAAAGGGATATCCCAGTTTCTCTGGGTTACTGGTGCAGCTGGGAGCCTCTGGGGCGTTGCCCGAAGTGCAAGGGGAGAAAGGAGCGCGTGGGG
>NW_009202730.1:13923-18005 GCF_000690835.1 Fulmarus glacialis | reverse complement strand
GTGGGGCCTGGCCCCCTTTACGGTGTGGGAATGGGGCTCGGGTTTCCCGTGTAACGGAGTCCCTTTGGAGGCTGAGGCTGGGGGGAAATCGCGTGGAGGCTGTGACATTTATGAGGGAACCGCAGCTCTTTCTGTCTCTGAAATAGAGTTGTAGGTGAAAAACAAGGTTGTAGAATGAGTTCCGGAGGTGTAGAAGTGGCAGGAACATGGAAAAGTTGTTTGTGTCCCGTCTCTTGCTGTGGGCCAAGGAGCTGGCTTAGACCCGATATCAAACCTGTTCTTTAAAGCGCCTGGAATAAAGGCGAGAAAAAGGGAAAGTAGAAAGGAAAGAAGTGTGGGAAGAGCCTGTGGGATTTCCTCACTGGGCTGCCGTTCCCTGCACAGTGTTTGTGCTTCCTTGAACCTTGCGTGGAAGGAGCAGCCCTCGAGGAGGGTCTTAATTTGTGTTTTTATTATATGCGGCAGGAATAGTGAAATGCCAAAGCCTGTAGGCATCGGCCAGAAGTTCCCAAGACGATGGTTACTTCCTTGTCTCAGTATTCACCCTCGCTTTTAATGAAGACACAGAGCCACTTCGTTTGCTCCCATAGCCTGGAACTTTCCATCTAAGCTGTTCTTTCTTTCCCTGCATGAGAAATCTTGTCCACACCTCGTGCAATTTTGCTGATACTGGTGCATTAGCCCAGGCAGGACCGGGCCCTTCACTATTTCTCTTGAAATGCCCCTCTGTGGTTTTTTTTTTTTTTTTCTTCCAACTAAAACCCGTGATTATCGAGTATCATCATCTGATGCTTTCCTCCTGTCCACCTCTTCAGAGGAGAGAGCCCCATGTCCTTCTGTACGTCGGGATCCCCCCCCAGCCACACACACGTCAACTTTGGGGTCTGGCAGTTTTATTTGTAGAGGTGACATCATGGCTTTTTTCCATGGCAACTCATCGCAGTGCCCAGGAGGATGCTGAACACAGGAGCAGAATGCGAGGAGATTTTCAATGGGAACAGAGCAGGCAGCTGAAAGCAAGTCTGAGACATTAATTAATTAATTAGGGTAAAAATAAAAAGGAACATGGGAAAGACAGGAGTCCCAGAGGCCGATGGGCAATTTAGCTACAGAGGGAGAGATGCTCGTGCTTCCTAGTGTAATGTTTTCTTGCAGAGACACACACCTGCACTAAAGAGATGTAGTTGGGATTAGCCCCATTTTAGAGATGGGAAAATTGAGGCACAGGAAACGAGGAGAACTGCCTGTGGTTAGGCAGCATTAGCTGGAGCAGATCTATCCAAGCCCTCCTTTCCAATCCTCTACCCTAGCTGCAATAATTTCTTGGGATTTTCAAGGCTCTGGGGACTGTCAGTGAGGCATGGTCATGCTGGTGGTCGCGGGTGTTTCTGTGTTGTGTCTTCTGTACATGAAGAAAGACTTTTCTCCATCAGACTCTGGGGCAGGGGTGGGTTCCTAGCGTGTGTGCTCAGCCACCCGTACAGGGTCCTTGATTTTGCTAGGGACTCTGCTGTCAAATAATTAGATATTTCTTATTTTAAACATGAAATAAATATTCAGATTAATTTAACATTAAATAAATGCTTAATTCCCCTCATCAGCGGACTTTGGCTGTGCTAGAACTAGAGATCTCGGGAGGGCAGATGTTGCACTGTGGAATTTCATTGGAATTAACTGTGGTCCTTACCCCCCCAAACAGGTCGGAGGCTCCTTGTCCGTGCGCATACCTGCTCAGAGGAGGAGGCAGTCCCTGCTTAGCCCTGCATTATCCCTTTTTATCATCACCATCTACCAACAGGGTGATTTATTTTTTTTTTCCAGAGCATTCCAGGATGAGGAAAACTGCATTTACATACAAAGCAGCGCATGGAGATAATGAGAAGTGCTCATTGCTCTCCATCTAGCAGGAGATTTGGTTGGTTTTTTTCTGTTCTTTTTTTTTTTTTATCATGCCCAAACCTCCCAGCCCATTGACGCAGGCTGTGTTCGGAGTGTGCAAACATGAGAGCGCTGTGCTTGCATACTCATGTAACGAAGCATGAGTGAGCTGAATAATGAGCGAGCCAGAAGCTGGCAAAGCCTGCCCTGTGCTTGGTCACAGGATGCCCTTGAGCTGGTCCCATAACTCACCTGGGCTGGTCCCAGGCATGAAACAGGACTGGAAATACTCCTCTGCGGTGCCTTGATGTTTAGATGTGCTGCCTACCACCGCTTATTATCTGACCCTGGGCGAGATGGGACTTCTCATGAGCTCAGATTCTATTTTTAGCTTATCCTCACCCAAATTTTGTCTCATTTACGCCCCTGCTGCAGCCCATCTGATTTCTCAGCTGCCACTCCTTGGGAGGAGGCGGCCCTTATCGACAGTGGGGTTTCCTAGGCATGGCCAACCTGGAGAAGATGAGGAGGAACAAACGCCGGTCGAACGCCCCTGTGAGCTGCTTTGGCACATGGCAGTACTTTTGAACATCACATTGATGCCCTTGGCGATGCAGCCTCACCTTTGGCGCTAAATATTAGTTCCCCCTAAAACAACACTGTTTCTGTTCTCCTGAGGTCTCACATCTGCCTCAGCCTCCATGTCGGATCCTGCTCTGTTTTATAAATAAATATGCCGCAGCTACCAGATTTGTTGGTATGAATCCCAGGATTTCTCCTGACATATGTTATTTTCTTCGTAGGAGCCAAAAGCCATAGTAAGCAAACATTTTAACAGGCGCTGGAAACATGGGACGTGCACTTCTTGGTCGCTGACTTATTTGTCTAGCAAGAACCATAAATTCTCAGGCTTCAGGGCTTAAGTCAGCTTCTGGAAGTTGGACTTAGGGAAAAAGCTCTTGACTAGGCGTTTGCTTGCCGAGTTTCTTGCCATTTCCCCATAAGCACGTCCTTCTCAGTGAAGACAAGATGGTTCATTAGGGACGCTATACATCTGGTCACTCTGGTCCTTCTACGACATGGATGTGTGCTCAGAGGCAAGGGGGAGAAAGAAAATGCTCTGGGTTCATCTGAATGCAGACGGAAAGGGAGACGTGGGGGTTATAGGGAAGAGATGTTTTAGCACAGAGCCCAGTGGGTGAGTTTAGGGCTCGGTCTGCCAGCGGTGGTGGATTTATTGCCAAGGACGGGTCTGTGGTGGGACACTCAAACCAGACGGATTTGCAGGCGGATCCGCGTCTCCGCGTAGGATGAGGCGGGGGGAAAAAACCTCTGTCCTCCTGCAGATCACTGCTGTGTCGGAGAGCTTTTCCTCTCGAGGGAGGCGGTGATATTTTCAACGCTATCGAGCTACCTGTCAGCAGCAGCGCCATTGTCACCAAATTTAGGTAGCAGCGAGGAGGAGCTTTACCCGTCTGTGGGCTCTGACCCAGGCTTGGTGTCCGGCTCTGCTCTGGGACAGTGGCCGAGCCGGTGCCCTTCCTGCTGCCTCAGTTTCCCCTTTCATCTACAAGTTGTTTTTCCTGCGTTTAAGTGTAAGCTGCTTGGGGCAGGGACTCTATCCTGCACAAGCACATCCCTCTGTTACAGCATCGCTCCCCTTTGCCCGTGGGGAGGGTCCTGTATGCCCCACAGCCGGGGGGCTGCTTGGTGAGGGGCTTTGGGATGTGCCTGGGGAGGAAAGGGTGGATAAGCAGAGAAGACAACAGCAAGGAGGGAAAAGGGGAGATCTGGCCTAGAGCTGCAAAAGACCCGATTTTGGGGGGCTTTAGGATGCTTTCCTTTTTTTAGAAGACCAAGGGGAGGACAGAAGTGAAAGGCGATGGGAGAAAGGGGGGTTCTTCCCCCCCAGCAGCTGCTGCGGAAGATCTCACCCTGGGGAGGCAAGTTGCGGTGATCGGTAAGACAAGTTCGGACACCAGCTTGCACCCCCTTTCTCTGCCAACTTGCCCACCTCGAGGGCATCTCCTCTGCCCGGGTGGCCTTCGCCCCTTCCCCTGCAGCCCCCGGGAGCAGGAGGGGAGCGAGGGGAGGAGGCGCGGAGAAGCCAGCGGTGTGTGTACAGGGTGATTGTCATGGTTACCTGACTGACAAAACAAATGGCTCCACTTAATGATGGTCACCCAAACAGCTCAGGAAAGTGT
>NW_009202730.1:0-13364 GCF_000690835.1 Fulmarus glacialis | reverse complement strand
CTGCCAGTGGGAAGCCGGGTGGAAGCCGGGTGCTTGCTCCGGGAAGCGAGAAACCCTCCCCGGCTCCCGGGCAGAGCTTCGCCACGGGGGCACATGTTGCTGCAGCCGGTTAGGTAAGCCCCCTTCCCCATCCCAGACCCCCATGGCCCACCCCACAGAGCTGGCAGCTCCAGCATCGCTGCCCGATGGAGAGGGCCCCGGGGAGGGTCCGGAGGGGGGCGAATGCCACAGGTTGCTGAGGTGGCTGTTGTGCAGCGCTCCCCCCACCCCAAGCCCTGACGCTTGCTCTCTCTCCCTCTCTCCCTCCCTTTTTCTCTCTCTCCTTATCTCCGTCTCTCCGTGTCTTTCAGAGACAAAAGCAGTCTGAAGCTGTGCCTGCCGCCTTCGGGATTTCTTCTGCCCTTCCTGCCCCCCAAGCCCAGCTGCGGGCAGTTGCAGGGACTGGCAGGAGTGGGTGAAGTTGCTCCAACCCCCCCATTCCCTTCCTCCTCTTCCTCCTCCTCTCTCTTCTTCCAGGAAAGGTAAGAAAAGCAGTGGCTACTCTCCAGTTGCTCCTGTACCGCTGTGTGTGCTCTGCAGGGGTGTGTGTGTGTGTGTCTGCGGGCTGTTACTCTCCAAGGCTGTGCACAATTTCAGCACAAAGCCGCTCTGTGAAGAGATCCCTGTCATAATATTTCTGCAGGCACAAGCCCACACTTTGCAAGCTGCTGCTTCCCTGCCTTGCCTTTTCCCAGCTGGATGGTGAGCCCCTGAGCATCCCCCCACCCCCCAAAATCGTACAGACATTAATAGTGGCTGTCTTCATCTCCCTGCAGGGAAAGGAAAGGAGGCTGGATGGGGGGGACGATGCTGGGGGTGACGGGCTTTTGCTCTCCTGGGCAGCCAGGTGGGATATCCCAGCTGTGGACACACTGGTTTGGGGGAAGGGAGGACTGACCTTGGCAGGGCGAGGGGGATTCTGATCCCCCCGGTAAGGGTCAAAGCACCAAGGACTTGGCTTGCATTCGCCACGCTTGACAGGACAGGGGTGGATGGAGAAGGGCTGTGCTGCTCCGCGGGGCCCGGCGTGTCTCCTTGGCTCCGGATGCATCCCATGCAGGGGCTGGCTGCCTGGCAGTTTTAGCCCAGCCTAAGGGTGTCTGGGCTAAAACCTCCCTCTCTGGCTCAGCCCAGAGATGATCTACGCACCGGCGCATCTGTGAGCCTGGCAAGGCAGGGGTTAACTAAACCCGTATAAGAAATGCTGTCTGCACAGAGACGTGATTGACGGCTCTAGAAACAGGGCTTAGGACATGAATGGTGGTCCTTGAGACCCAGCTCTGGGGCAACATCAACAGCCCAAGAGACCTGCCAGGGGTATGATTGACAGTCCCCGAAATCTGGCTCTGCTGGGGCTGTCAATCACATCTCAACCTGGTGCTGCATCACCCCGGGAAGGGGAAACCCAGTTGCATTTGCTGGGTGCCCCTTTCGGCAGGGTGCTGGCAAGAGCAGCATGCTCCCCCTACGTCCCCACAGCCTCCATATCCGAGGTCTCGGGGTGCCCCTTGGGGCTGCACTGTCCGGCTCCCAAAAGGATGCATGCCTCTGGCCAGAAATTTTGTCACCGCTTTGGTGGCGGGGTACCACGCTGTGACCCCGCAGCGGACCTGCAGCAGCTCTGGGGTGAAACGCAGTGGCTGTTTTGCTGGTTTTCCCAGCAGGTGGGATACCCCGCGCTTGTGTTATGAAGCGAGGGGAGGCTGGAGATGAGAGAATGGCTATGGGAGCTTTTCATGAGAGGTTCCCACAGGTCTGCCATGGAGGATCCGCATCTCTTCCAGGAGGTGCTGCTGTCAACCAGCAAAGCCTCCCCTCCCTGCCCTGTGCAGGGGCTCAGGCAGGAGAGTGCTGTGTGCGCCGTTTAGGACATTGTTTGCTCCTCCTGCTTCCTAGAAATGTTTCAGGGGGTTGATCCCAGTCCCCTGGCCAGGTTTGAGCCTTGTGCTTTGGGGGAGAGCGGCTGGAGGGGTCCTGCATGTCTGATGCATGCAGCTGATGTGGGTCAGGTAGGCGAAGTCAGGGGTCCCCCAGCAGCGTGGTCACCGCTGTTCCCCGAGCCGCGCTGCCCCTGCGAAGCCACGGGAAATACCGAAGCGTGGCTCTGCTTGAGAGCCCCGAAAGTTTGGGAAGTGCAGGGCTTCTCCTGCCTTGGTTTTGCAAACAGATGGGAGTTTGCTTCCCCGTGGTGGTGGCCCGGCAGCCTCCAGAGATGCTAACGAAGGGTTGTAGTGCAACAGGCCCCCCGCCACCAGCCGGGGCGGTCCGTCCAGGGCTGTACATCTGTACATCTCCACAGGGCACGCCGGCTGTAATCATCCTGACAAGCCACTGGATGTCAGTGTTGATTGATACAGATGAAGCGGAAGGAATATTTCACCCAGCTGCAGAAAAACAGTCATCTTCTGAGCAGTGTGGATATGACCCAGGTCTGGCTTGGACCTGGAGGTCAGATTTCCAAGAGAACCCGTTTGGGGCTGGCAAGAGGTTGCAGCAGGGTGGTGCAGCAATTCAGCAGCCCAAAAATGCCTTCAGCGCAATGTGTGGTACCACGGCTGGGCTTCAGACGGCTGCGTTCATGTCTTGGGGGGCAAAAGCAGCTGGGCTGCCTCTGGACGTCTGCCTTTCAGACACCAGGGCCAGGTGGGGATGTGCCGCAGGCAGCGTGCGGTTTTATCCCAGCTGCCAAGTGCTGGTTTGGGTCTTACTGGCCTGTTGTCAGCTGTGGGTGCCAGGGACCCTGTGATGGTGGCACTGCTGGGACCCCAACCTGGTTTTGGGAGCTGCGCGGAAGCCAGGCTGCGTGCTCATGTCTACAGCAGTCACGGTTTGCTCTGTTCTTCTATTCAATGCATGAAAATACACCTTAGAAGAGCATTGTTCTGCCTCTGTCTTTACTACACATGCCCAAAAGCCATATTTTTTGAGGGCATATCAGTGCTTAGAGATGCAGACGGGCACCCAGGCAGTGCTGAGCAGCTCCCCAGGCATTGCACCCCCTTTTCAGGCACATAAATGCCCTTTCCAACCCAGTCCTTTAAAATCCAGCCCCAAGCTTCACTCGTGTGTTGGGGCAGGCGCCTGCAGCCAGGTGGAGCGGCTGGTGCAAGCTCTGGGCGAGCCTGCGCATCGCAGTGCCCTCTGCGCTCCGAAGCGAAGCCCTGCGCACTCTGCACGTCACGGGGACCGTCCGCAGACGTCGGCGCAGCATCGGTGCCATCCCCGTAGATCATGTACAGAAATTGTCCAGGGGTATAACCTGGAGCGGGGCGAGCACATTACCAGCGTCGCTGCCTCCTCCGTGGCTGCGAAGAGGAGGAGGTTGTCAAGGAAAGAGCATTTAGAAAGCAAAGAAAAAAAAAGAAAAACATGGTAGCATCCTGGTGTGCCAGGTCCTGAGCGTGGCTGGCCAAGGGATGATTTCTGCTCCCCGGCCGATGGGATTACGGGTGTGGGGTATTTTTGGTGATGCAGCAAGCTGGCTGAAGGTATTTGCTAATGGTTTCCCCTTCTCCTCCGGGGATGCCAGACGCAGCATGAGGCCGTGGGTCGGGAGGCATCTGGCCAGGTCCGTGGGATGGCCCCACGCCTGCTGCGCGCAGGAGGCAGGGCACGTTTGGTGGCAGTGAGCGGACACGCTGGGGACGGGGTGGATGCAGCGATGCCCTGTGGTAATTTTTGGGATGTGGGGTCCTGCCAGCTCCCGTCCTGAGGGTCCAGCCCCGCGACTGGAGACTGAGTGCAGGTCCCAGAGCAGCAAAGGCAGGATGGGGAGCAGCTGGCGGGAGGCTTGGTGGTGAGCTCCTGGGGGGCACAGGAGAGAGATGCCAGCTCTCCCGCTGCTCTCTCCCACGCCAGCCTCCCTGCTCTCCCCTTTCCACGCTGCAGTCACTTGATGGCGTTGGCGACACAATCAGAGCGGAGCAGCCCCTGGGCTGTGCCGGCAGCAGCCCGCTGCCTCCCAGCCCTGTCCCAAGGGCCTTCGCGAGGGAAGCAGCCGGGAAGAGCCCTCCGAGCCTTCCTTGTCCTTGTGGGGCAGTTTCTGCAGCTGGCGTAGCAGGCAGGGCTGGTGCAGGGCTCCTCTGAGTCATGCTGGAGCTGCAGGAGAGGTGCAACTCTCCGGGTGTGCTTTATACAGGACATGGCACGGGGCTCTGCGTCCTGCTAAGGGTCCCTTTATGCTTGTGATGGCCTAGGTGATGCAGAAATCCCTGCTGGCAGAGCAGCTCCCATGGGAGGCACGTCCTAAGTCTCTGTGCAGAAGAGGTGAGGGGCTTGGATCTCAACCGCGGCTCTGCCATAAATCACTGTAGCCAAGAGAGCTGCCAGGCTGAAGTCATGCTTCTGGAGCCTAAATTCACTTCTCTGGCAACCCCATAATGAATTCTCGTTGCGGCTAGCTGGTAGAGAGCATCTTCCCCTTGTTATTTCTTGCTTGCTTTCTTCCCTTAAGGCAATATAATCCCCCCTCCTTCTTCCCCCACCTGGCATTTAATCACTTCCCGATATCTTGATGGCCTCTGCCATCTCAGCAGCGAGATGACCTTCATTATCTGTCCCTGTAGCAAGTGAACTCTTGCCAGCTTCTGACTTTACAAGCCCTGTTAGCATGGCTTGGAGCATCCCGGTGTGTGGCAGCCTCCCCCGGGCTCATGGAGGACTCCCGTGCTGGAGCAGCTGAGCTGGACACACTCCTGCATCTTCTGACCGTGTGGGGCTGCGGGATGCATCCCCCGACTCCCGTGGGCAGCTCCTGGCGCGAGCCGCCTCTGCGGTGGAAGGAGAGGAGGATTAAATCGTGAACAGCCGAGGCTGTTGGCTGGGAATCAGGAGTGTGCCTTGAGATACAGCCCTCATGACTGCCCTCCATCTTCTCCTCCGCTGTTGTTTTATTTGCTCGAGTGCCCTGGCTGCTCTCCTCCATCCCAGCCAGCCCTGCTTGCTCTCCCTTGCTCTCCCCTGCTCTCCCTTGCTTTCCCTTTTTCCTCCCTTAGTGCCGTTTTCCTGCCCGAACGCTCGGCGAGCTCGTGGCCTTGATGTCTGCCATTCGTGTCTTCCATGGCATTTGCATATAAAGGTGGTTTTAATAACGTAGGACTGCTAGGAAATGAGAAACTGATGTATTTCACTGCTGCTGGCTCCTCCTGGGCCTTGTAAATCATTGCATAAAGCATTGCAGAGCCAGCCAGGGAGAACTGCTGCCTAGCAACTTCTCCCGATGCCCCAGGGGAGCTGGATGCGGCCCGAGAGCTACCTGAAAGGTCTCCTTTGAAACCCTCCGTCTTGGGGGAGATGAGCTGGAACAGAAGAAAACCTGCTTGGAGGAAAGAGTTGAAATGTAATTGGCAGAAGTAGCCACTTTGCATCTGAATGGCTCCACTGAGCAAAGCAGAGGGATGAATCAGCCTGTGCAGAAGGGATCCGGAGATGCGGGGCAGCAGAGCCATGCCACCACCCCGAAGTGCAGCGAGGACGGGCTGCCTCCGGCTGGGCAAGGGCGCGGGAGGGCAGGGAGGATGCCTGGCTCTGCCTGCCTGCTCTTCCTTCCCGCAGGCTAAAGGAAAACTCTCAAGGTCATAGTCTTATCCTGGAGAAACTTGTCAGTTTGGAGGATAATGAGAGGCAGGAGAGCCGAAAAAAGATGTTAACCCGTTCTGCCCAGACTCAAGCAGTAGGTGGGTGCGGGAGCTGGCGAGATGCGTGATCCACCACTGCAATGTCGACCTCTCCCCGGCCAGGCAGGTTTAATCTGAACCTCCTCCGCTGCGCTGGGGGGAATTTGGGGCAAGTGTTTGCCTTGCGTCTTCCCAGCAGGGTCTTGTCTCCATCCCCATCTCCACCAGTGGAGCCGTCAAGCCCAGGTCTCGTCCTGTCCCGAGTCACTCACCTTTCTGTCCTCAGGGCTGCAGAAGCCAAAATGAGGTGGCGGGGGCACGCCAGTGTTTTGGGCACTCGGGGCTCCCCATTCACTCTCGCCCTTCCACCTCTCTCCAGCTCGCTGTGGGTGACCCCACTGTCACCAACGGACCCCTGGGAAGATGCCAGGGCTGATTAACCGGACGACCCGCTCCCCGCTCCCCCTCTCCGCGTCGGAGGTGACATCGTGCGTCAGCGGCTATGCCTTCGGGATGACAGCCTTGCTCACCTACCGCAACCCAGAAGCCCAGGCTTTTGAAGGCAAGTTTCAAGGGGTGAGGATCCCAGTGCAAGAGCTACTACGGGAGCTTTAGAGCCAGGGATATTGCAGCACTGGGTTTCTGTGTGTGCCTTAAACCTTTAGATCCTTGCAGGAAGAGTAGTCAAGGGTATTGTGTCCTCGATTGTACCCTCAATGGTCCAGGGCTACAATTTTTGAAGTGTGAAAAATCCCAGGAGCATGCATGGAAGTGCCAAGAGGGAGCTGGCCCCTGTGGTCCTGGCTGGTGGGTCCGCGCAAGTGGTTGGTGTTGCTGAAAAACCTTCTGGCTAGCAGGTCTCTTTGTCTACCCCTTGGATGAGTGCACCACCGTCGTCGGGTTTGAGGCGGCCGTGTCCCGGCATGCTGTGACGGTGCAGATCAAAGACAAAGCCAGAATAGATGACACGTATTTCAACGGCTGCAGTCTCCCTGACGGAAGAGCTCACGACGGAAGCGGTGAGGGGGTCAGGGGCGTTTTACTGCACGTGGGGAAGAAAACCACGGGAAGAGGAATGGGGAGGTGGCAGGGGGTGGCTGGCTGTCGTATGCCACGGCATCGAGGGGGCTCCTTTTGACAGGCTGAGTCTGGGGTTGTGGTGCTCGTGTCCGCCAAAAGCAGCAGTCTCATCCCTTTTGGAAAGCGCTGTTGCTTCTGGACGGCTGAAGGAGTGGTGCAGCGGGCTGGGGCTCAGGCTCTTTAGAGAAATGCTGATGTGTGCAGTGAGGGCTGGTTTGGGCATTTGATCCAGGGCTGATGTGGTCGTTGGAGGCCTGGGGAGGAGCATCTTCCATGGTTGTGACACCGTGTCTCCCTGGTGTGGCCCTCTCTCTGTGCAGGAAGGATCATGATGGATGAGGACTTGGAGAGGATTGTTTTTGTGGCGAACCTGGGCATGATTCCTCCTCTGGAAAGCGTCTCCATCTTCATCAGCACCTCCTCTGAGCTGCAGACACTGCCCAGCGGGGCCGTGAGGGTCCTTCTGCCAGCTGTGTGTGTCCCCAGGGTCCCCCAGCCCAGCCTGGAGAATGCCAGCAGCCTTTCCAGCCACCAGCTCCGAACGTAAGAAAAACCACAGGATGGGATCTGTCCGGGACTGAGCTGGGGGGATGCAGGACTGGCAGAGCAGAAGCCCGCTGTTGCTGTGGGAGGCTGGAGAGCTGCTGCAGGCTTTACCTCCAGCAGATCTGCAGTTCCTGGGGGGATATAACATCTTGACTGGGGTTCATCTCACCATCAGGGACAAGCACTACTGTGGATCGGGGAGCCCGGAGCAAGGGAGCAGGTTCTACCTGGCTCAGCTGCTGGAGAGTGAGGCCACCAACCCCTTTGAGTACGAGTTCAGCTTCCACCTGGAGATCCGGGGACCATGCTTGCTGGCAGGTAGGAGCACCGGGGCCATCCTGCTGCACCAGGCTGGTTTATCACCTCCTCAAGACAATGTCCACACTCTTCCTCCTTCTCTGCCCCCCCCAGTATGGAGCCTGTTTTGGCAAGTTAACTGTGCTGGGGTGGATTTACCAGTACAGTGCTGGTGTTAATGTGGGGTGTTGATATGGCAGAAGCATCGCATAGTCCGCTTGGTTCCTGTCCTCTGCCATCTTGCTATCTCTTCTCCCTGGTCTTCCCCATCCTCAGTCCCTAACCGCACCTCGGTTTCCCCGGGCAGGCGTTGAGAGCCCCACGCACGAGATCCGAGCAGACGCCGACCCCTCTGCTCCCTCCGCCAAGAGCATCGTGATCACGCTGGCCAATAAACACACCTTCGACAGACCCGTGGAGATCTTGATCCATCCAAGTGGTAGGTGGGCCCTGCTTGTCTTGCCCCTTCCCGGCACCTTCCCCCCTAGTGCTGGAGACAGCTGGATTAGCTCTGGTTTTGTAAGTATTGTCAGGGGTTAGGCTTGCTAGGAGATAATCTTGGACCCTCTCAAGGTTGTTCATGGTGCCCGAGCTCAGAGATATTGCTCTGTCTTCACAGCTGAGGGTGCCTGCATCTCTTGCAAACCTGAAGTTTAGCTAAGGCTGTTCTTCACCCAATTCTCTGCCTTTCCAGAGCCCCACATGCCTCACATCTTAATGGAAGAAGGTGATATGACGCCTGCAGAGTATGAACGACACTTGAAGGGGAAGAACGATTTCATTAAAGGCACTAAGAAGGACCCCAGTGCTGAGAAAAAGGTGAGAAGCAAAAGCTGCAGGCGTTAGCTGAGGCTTTCCTTGGGACTAGAGCTGTGCAAGTAAATGATTGCTTGCTTGCTTGCAGTATCAGATGTTACACTGGCCCAATAAGCTCTGCAGCATCCTCCCTCAGAGAGGGGCTTGTGTGGAGGAAGAGGGGAAAATTCTGAGTGCTTCTGATAAACTGAGTGTGGAAGAAGCAACGAGATGGTTATTGTGTGTATAATTAGTACTAGTCTAGCATAGCATAATTAGATA
This sequence comes from Fulmarus glacialis, assembly GCF_000690835.1. NCBI lineage: Eukaryota > Metazoa > Chordata > Aves > Procellariiformes > Procellariidae > Fulmarus > Fulmarus glacialis. The sequence goes on along the minus strand of NW_009202730.1, from coordinate 4,710 downwards.
GGTGCATTGTTATAGCATTGAAGGTATTATAATTATTGCAATGACATAGAATAAAATATTCTTTTAATTGCTCAGTAAATGTTTACCGTTTCTGGATAGCTGTCAGAGAGAAGTAAGTGATTTTACTTGGAATAATGAGCTGAACTGAAGACAAGGTAGGAGAAATTTCTCTTTGTTCTGCTGATCAGCAAATAGAAAAATATCTGCTCTGGGATTTGTGCCTCGTCTTTCAGCAATTCTGAAGCAATGAGTGACAGCCTAGCACTTCTGAGCTGCCACATCAGTGTGTCTGGGATCAGTGAAGAGTAGTGGATCCCTCTGAATTTTCAGGGTGGGCGTCTTCACCTAAGGCAGACGTCGCACTTGTGTAACCACAGCCCCGGGCTTACTGTGTCAGCTCCCTGTTTTACATGCACAGATGTTCTCGTTTGCGACCGGGGATGCTCATTTCCCCTAAAACTCATCCCCCACATGTCTGAGCCCGGGCCCCCGCTTGGCAGATGTCCCGAACCTGCCGCGAAGGTGCCTCCCTGTGCTGCCGTGATTTCTCCTTTCACCGGAGACACACCAACCCCCTTCTCTTTCCTTTTGCCCTTCGCTTTCTCTTGCAGCGCGATGCTGGGATCAGGACTGCGCTTGCTCGCACGACAGGCGTCTCCTTTAATTGTGTTCAGCAGCAGGTGGAATGAAATGAAACTCCCACGCTAAGGCTCGGATGGCTCTCTAATTATTTCTGTGTCTTTAGCACGTCAAATTATCTGGGGGGGGATCATTCCAGAGCCATTTCTCTGCAGGAAACCCACCTCTTTGCCCCAGGAGTACTGGGAAGCAACTGCATGCAGGAGGGCAAGAAGCAGAGAAAATGCCCTGAGTATCTGGGGTAGATTATGGGCTGGAATTGCTGCTGCTCCGAGCATGACACTGGGCACCTCTCGGCTTAAATGAATTAGCCCAGAAATTTCAGCGGTAAATGAAAATTAATTCTTATCCCTGGGTTTGTTATGCAAAAACCTTGGATGCTCGTCAGCTAGCAGGGTGGTGGGGACAAATGCACGCTGGAATCAACTCTCGGTCGACAAGATCTGATTAGTTTACTGTAATTAGATAACGGGTGAAGGGGAACGGAGGGGAGGGGAGGGGGGGAGAAGAGGCGGCGCGGATGAGATGTTTGCTTTTCTGGCTGACCTGTAGCAGCAGCTCTGAGGCTGTTTACTGAAGGCTTGCCTGTAAAATTCACTCTGAAGTCAGTGGGAAATCCAGGTTATGGGCTCTTCCCGATCACACAGGGATTTTATGTCTTGGGTCCCCAAGAGCATCCCAGGGAGTGCTGTGGGAGGTCCGGGGCCACGGTTCGGTCCTCAGGCAGAGAGACAGCAAGGATCCCTTTAGTCTGAAATGCGATAAACATCTGTGCTGGGAAAGACGTTAAACAAAATAATGTCATATGGCTGGAGGAAAATGGGGATGGAAAAAGCCCTTCCAGTTCCCAGTGACTGATTAATTTATACTCCAAAGCATGGGAGTGAAATGCAGGAGGATGAGCGAGAGCTGGGGTGACGGCGAGGTGCTTGTTCCTTGAAAGGGAACCGTCTGTTCACAGGGGTCAAGAAGCAGCACTCAGGCAGCGCGGCTGAAAGCGAAGCCGGCGTGTGTGTGTTGATCCGCAGGGACTCTTGAGTTTAGTGAGTTATATAAAATAAAGATCGGTCGTTAGCGTGTAGATCTAGGAATATGACTCACAGCTGGAGAAAACAAGCCCGGGTTTTTGGGGTCTGGTTTACTCCTGGAGAAACCAGCAAGAAACAGCAGCCTTTGAAAGAGGAAAAAAAAGGCAAAGAAAGCCCCAAGGGCCGAGCTGCTTATTGCGGTGGATGTTTCCGCACCGCAGACCCAGGGGTGAGAGGCCATGGGCCGTGCTGGCCTGGGGACCGCAGCTCCCTCGAGAGCAGCGATGCCCTGATTCACTGCAGCCGTGACCATGAACTGCTTTATATACACGCAACAGCAAATTATAAACTCATCACAGGAGGTTTTTCCCAGTTTAATTTTATCACGTTTTTAATGAAGATTGATACTTGAAATAAAATGAGGCAAAATGCAGAAAGCCATTAGAGCTATGTGCAGTACGGAGACATATATCATGCGGGTTCCTATTGAATGATGTCCTGAGTGACCGGTTCAGCTTTCCAAAGCGTTCAATCCATACAAAGAAAAATGATAAAAGAAATGGGCAGAAAAAACAGCAAACCAGAGGCCGCAGGAATGAATTGAAGCGGTGAATACAGCTTGCTGAGGGCTGTATCTCGCACTTCATTATTGAACCATGGACAAAACCTCCGGTGTGCCTCAGTGTGATGCTAAACTGCGATAATGAACCACGTTTTCGAGAGGGATCTAATGAAATGTTTGGAGAATCAGTTTTGCAAGGTGCCGCGTGGGGCCAGATCTTTTAATTTCTTCTCCAGGCTTTCATCCGTGCATGCAGGGGGTCCCTGATTTAGGCTTTCTGCCAGCCTTTGTCTCCTGGGAAAAGCGTGACCGTGGCTGGGAGGAGGCAGGGATCCCGTTTGCCCACGGAGCAGCTCCGCAGGGGGAACAGACAGAACAACCTGCGGCACAGCTTGAGCTCAGCTGTTGTCACCACTGAGGCCGGAACAAGCCGATCCCTGCCCAAAAACCACCACGCACTTACAGAGTGAAAAGGGGCAGAAAAATCAACCTCTCGAGCTCTCTCCTTCTCTCTTGCAGACGGAAATCATCAGGAAGCGGCTGAACAAGGACATCCCCCACCACCCCGTCGTCATGCTCAACTTCTGCCCCGACCTGAGGACCGTCCAGCCAGACCTCCAGAAAGCCCAGGGAGAGTTTATCTTCCTCGTAGACCGCAGCAGAAGCATGAGCGGTGTGAACATCAACCGCGTCAAGGTACCACGCAGGAGGGAAAGTGCCTGCGTGCCAACGAGGGATGAATATTAGAGAGCAGTGGGGGTTATTGAGTGCTGATGAGTGTTCATTATGAGGGGATGGGGGGTAATTATATGCTGTAGCTTTAGTCATCTCAACCATGTGGCTTATTAGGTACCTGCAGTGAAGCTGACTCTCCCCTGTTCTGTTCCTCTTCCTCTCCTTCCTATCAGCGCGTCAAATGCAAAGGTGTTTTCTTTCCCCCTCTTTGTTGGCTAGCTCATCTTCTGCATCCCTTCTCCAGTTCTCCCTGTCTCCAGGAGGGCTTGGGGCGATTGCTGCCTAGGTGGGAAAACCTCCAGGGAGCCCCAAGGGATGCTTCAGGGTGATGTGCTGACCATGCATTAGGAGACATTTTGCTGATGGGTGTCTCTGTGCATCCAGAGAAGATGCTTGAACAAGATGCATCCCTTTTTCAACCACAAATGAACACCTGCAGTCTGGTGGAGGATTATGAAGGGTGTGCTGAGACCTCTGGATAAAAAAGGGGCTGTAAAGAGGCCTTGTAATGATATTTTGTAGGTCTGAGGTTCCCCTGTCAGGTATGACTCTTACCCAGCTGCAGGTTGAGAGCTGGGCTTGACTTTGTGCCACTGCCTGAAGGATCCGGAGAGGTTCCTGCCCTCAAGCTGCTGGGGACCACTCTGTCCCTCAAGGGGGAAATCACTCCGGTAACTATTTAATTATCGTTATCCCTGCCTAACATGCTTCGGAGGCCAGTTTGGTGTCCGACGCCTGCCAGCTGGCACATCTTGGTGAGAAGCTGCAGTCTCTGGCAAAAGCTCTTTTGGAAAGTTTCTGTCTTGATTTTCAGGGCCAGGTAAGCCCCAGTAGCTTGATGAATATCGCATCCGCCTGAGCAGGGCCAGGGTCTGCGCTGCCCCGTGCATCTTTGTTAAGGACAGCGAGGGAATTGCAGAGGCAGGCTTCATCTGAGGGGCTCGGTTGCATTTGGATGTCTGAGAGATTCACTGAGCTGGTGTGTCCCCAGGTGTCCTGCTCACACCCTTGCCTAACACAAGTGCCACCCAGATTTGGACCCAAACGCTCCCCCGGGTACGGCTGCACCCGCTTCTGCAGGACTCGCCGCCCAGGGCGAGCAGCAGGGAGCATCTTCTAGCCCATCTCCTCACCCATCTGTCTCCGGTTTCCATGGCAACTGCCAGAGGATGGCCACCTCCGGCAGCAAGGATCGGGATGCCGGCGAGCCCAGAGGACGGCTGTAACAGGTCCCCTGGGATAGGGAGGCTGTCCCCTGTCCCTGCATCCACCGAAGGGGCCAGGATATCTCCGAGGTGGTACCCCCTTCCCTCAGCACGTTTTGGAGCCCGGCAATTCGGAGGCGTCTCTGCCCCAGGCCAGATTTTTGCTTTCCGGCTTTGCGGGTTTGGGCACCGTGGTCTCTGCAGCTTCCGTGGAGTCTGGTTCGTCCCATGGGAATGGGGACCCTGCAGGGACAGAGCCATTCTCCGAGAGGTCCTGAACTGGGACTCCCATCCGCAGGAGGGCTGTAAAAACAGGAAAAAGGCTGTTCTCCTTCCGGAAAAATATTTTGGGGGAAGATATCGGAGATTTCAGAGGAGATACCTCAAGGGAGAAAACCGCTGTCTCTCTTTTGAGTCCCCCATCCTTGTTTATGACTTGCAAATATCAGGGACCTCGTGGCAGGGGCTGTTCTTAGTGGGTTTGGGTGGGTTACGCTTGATGGAGACGTTTGCATCGTCCTCAGCTTGCTGGGCGAGCGGC
>NW_009202729.1:0-251 GCF_000690835.1 Fulmarus glacialis | reverse complement strand
GCAATCTACCATACCAGGGACATCACCATCCTGGGGACACCACCACTCTGGGGACACCACTGCCCTGAGGACACCACCATCCTGGGGACACCACCATTTTGGAGTGACCATGATCCTGGGGACACCATCATCCCGCAGTCACCACCACCCTGGGGACACCACCATTTTGGGGTCACCACCATTTTAGGGTCACCGCTGTCCTGGGGCCACCACCACCCGGGGTCACCGCCTCAGGGTCACCTCCGTTGCGG
>NW_009202728.1:1530-1808 GCF_000690835.1 Fulmarus glacialis | reverse complement strand
CGTCGCCTTTCAGACGCTCCCAATAATGGGGAGAAACAATCCGGCGGATTAAATTCTCACCCGCTATTTCCAGCACCCGGGCGGGCGAAGGCTCCGGGGTCCCTTCGCGGTTCTTGCAGGGCCCGGCGGGGGCACGGGGTGAACTGGGGAGTGTCGAGGAGGATTTATCCCCAAAAAGCAGTGGAGGCCAGGTCCTCCCCAGCCTGCGACATAATTTAGAGCTGGTCCTTAGCTCATTTCGGACCAAACTGGGGAAAACTCTTTGAAACCGCAATGCT
>NW_009202728.1:707-1415 GCF_000690835.1 Fulmarus glacialis | reverse complement strand
AAACAGCCTCGCAACGAGCCCCGAAACAATTTAAACACGGCAGAAATCCCCCTGCTCCCACGGGTTTCTTTATTTTTTCCCCCCAAAGAGGAAAAAGGATCACTTTGAGAAAGAGAATTATTTTACAGCGAAGCTTTGCCACCTCTGCCAGTGCCCCCAGGCTGGCGCAGGGTGGTTTTTCCGGTGATTTTTCGGCAAAGGCTGAGTTTTGGGGTCCTGTCGGTGCCCGGGGGGAGTGGAAGGGGGAGTAAGGGGGACGCTACACCCGGGGTTGCCCTGTCCCGGGGTGCCTGGCAGGACCCCGGGGTGCGGCGGTGGCCCCACGCCCCATCTTGGCCCCCGCTGTGATCACAGGGTGGGCGGGGGTGAGACCCGCGACCCGCCATCAGCCCTAATTAATGCTTTACTGGTGCCCCCCCGGTCCTAATCCAAAGCCCCGTTCCAGTCCCAATCCCAATTCCAGCCCAAATCCCATGCCCGGTCTGAATCCCAGTCCCAATCCCTGTCCCAACCTCAATCCCAGTCTCAACCCTAATCCCAGTCCCAAACCCCATCCCAACCTCAATCCCAGTCTCAACCCTAATCCCAGTCCCAAACCCCATCCCAACCTCAATCCCAATCTCAACCCTAATCCCAGTCCCAACCCCCGTCCCAACCTCAGTCCCAGTCTCAACCCTAATCCGAGTCCCAGTCCCTGCCCCAACCTCC
>NW_009202728.1:0-479 GCF_000690835.1 Fulmarus glacialis | reverse complement strand
CGGGGGGATTGGAAGGGGGGGTAAGGGGGACGCTACATCCGGGGTTGCCCTGTCCCGGGGTGCCTGGCAGGACCCCGGGGTGCGGCGGTGGCCCCACGCCCCATCTTGGCCCCCGCTGTGATCACAGGGTGGGCGGGGGTGAGACCCGCGACCCGCCATCAGCCCTAATTAATGCTTTACTGGTGCCCCCCCGGTCCTAATCCAAAGCCCCGTTCCAGTCCCAATCCCAATTCCAGCCCAAATCCCATGCCCGGTCTGAATCCCAGTCCCAATCCCTGCCCCAACCTCAATCCCAGTCTCAACCCTAATCCAAGTCCCAGTCCCTGCCCCAATCTCCAACCCAATCTCAACCCTAATCCCTGTCCCAGTCCCAACCCTAATCCCAGTCCCAGTCCCAATCCCAGTCTGATCCCTAATCCCAGTCCCAATCCCTTCCCCAACCTCAATCCCACTCTCAACCCTAATCCCAGTCCCAACCC
>NW_009202727.1:33120-47680 GCF_000690835.1 Fulmarus glacialis | reverse complement strand
CTGCCTGCCCGCTCGCCCTGCCTGCCCGCCCAAGCACTCCCTCCCAGCCTGCCCAGCCTGCAGCATAAATCCTGCCACAGCCCTTGTTGCTACAGTAACATTTTCAAGAAAAATGCCGTGAGCTCAGTTTTCAGCTATTGAGATAGGGAATCGAAATTCCTAATAATAGAGGTAACTCTTAAGTAAAAAAAAAATGTTTAGAAGTGAACTTTTTATTTGCTTGTAATCCTCCTGACCCTGTGGGTCAACATGCAACTGTTCATCTAAATCAGGTTTTTAAATGGTGTATGTCTGTGGTTTTTTATTGCCTGTAATTAAAAAACATGTGTCTGTTTCTGTGTACGCAGCATCAATCAGCATTCAGGCATGATCACTGATGCTGTACTACTTACAAGAATGTGTGGAGACGGGTTCTGCTTTTTCTTTTTATCTTTTTCTGCAGAGCCTCACAGTGTTTTGTCCTACGTGCCAGGGAGCAGAGGAGAAGAGTAAAAGAAACCTCTATGTCTGTCTTTTCCTCTTGTTGGCTCCGTTTTTAGCCATGATGCTGGTGGCACTGTGCTTCACTGTGACTTCCTGGCCCATTAAAACTCTGACCAGTTATAAAATGATTAGTTGACATACCTGGGCTTTGGGGACAAAGAGGTGGTTTAAAAAGGAATGTGAACCATCTGTTTTGCCAGCACCTCCTGTTGACAGATTTATGGATCAACATTAGCATATATGTCCAGGGTCACACACCTGTGCTTCCTAACAAGGTAATATTATTTAGCAGGGTATGTTTTCGTCCTGAGGATTCAGAGCTCTTTGCAAAGGTGGGCATCAAGAATTCCGTTTTACAGTTGAAAAATGAAGGCACAGAGAGATTTAAGTGACTTACCCTACACCACACAGTGAGTCTGTGGTGGAGCAGTTATTGAATCCAGGTTTCCTCCAGCTGCATAAATATACGTCATCCATTAGCAGGAAAAGACTTAGAGCTATAAACATAATAGAGGAGCATTGATTATCATTCTAGGGGAGCTTTAAGCCCCTGTGCTGTATGAAAACCTGAGCCGTGTAGGAAGACACAGGCTATTATCACAACAGAAGTTAAGAATGCAATATGTTAAAGCTGTAATGATCACTGAAGTCAGTGGAAAGAGTACCCTTGATTTCAGTGATTGCATCTTAAATGAGCAAGTTATTCTGTAGTCAAGCTCTGTAGCCATTCTCTGCGTGCTTGTTTCCCAGCATATGCCTGGGTAAAATCACCTCAGTGCACTTAAGTCTGTTTGCTAAAGAGTTTCTTGGTAACCAAATCTATCATGAAAGGAAGTTTGAACAGAAAATCAGATTTATTACGTAGCTATGCCCATCTGTCTGCTGTGGTGAAAAAGCCCAAAATAAGCAATTTGGAGGAGTTATTGAGCTTCTCCAGGCTGGAAGTAGATGAAGATCTGTCCTCTTTCATTCATGTCCTTAGACTTGTTCATCAGTATAATCTATATTGAAGATAAGATCTTGGGGTACATGGGACAATTGATTTTGCAGTTGGCAAAGAGATTAGAGGGTAACTAGAAGAACAAAGTAAGGTAAATAGCTAAATCTGCAGAGTGAGTTCATTTACCTTTCTGAAGTAGCTTCGAAGTGAATTTAAATATAGCAAAAAAGCAGTCATTTCTTGTTTCAGTCCTGTCTAATCTCAAAGACTGATGATCTTTTTTAGTTGGAGGTGATTGGATCCTTCAGTTGGAAAGTACCTGCTGAATCTATATGTCTAATTCATACAATTGCTTTCAATTATATCATCTCTTATCTGGCAGAAGTCCTTGAAAAACTGTGTCTCTCCCTATCACCTTAAAAAGTAGAAGCCATAATAATTCCAGAATTCCAATAATAGTGTTAATGGAAGATGTCACTTTGCAACACCTAGCAAGAGTTTCTAAAGATCCATGAAATCCAGGGTGAAAACATCATAGAAACATTAGTGTTCTATCTTGAAACTGGAAAGATCTAAATAAAACTGTCCCCTAAATGGATCTTCTGACTATCTACACGTCTTAATGTGCATTGGATAATTTTATCTGTTAACACTTTTTTGCTAGCTACAAGTAATATTAAGCAAGTCCATAGTGTTTTAAGCTATTATTGCTGGTTGGTTTTTTCTTCTATAGGTTTGGTTTTTTTTTTTTGGTATACAGGATATAAATATATGTTTACGAGCATGCTTATCTTCCACAGCACATAGGAATCTCGTGATTCAAGTTAAATGAGCAGGTTGGTAGCTTTTGTTGAACGCACGTTGCAGTGACTGACCACTAAAAGAGGATGCTCATTTACCCGCTGCAGCAGAGATTAAAAAGCTACCTGCAAAAAGCATGTTCTGAAATCACTACCTGATTTTCATAGGCTGGAGAAAAGAAATATATCAGAAGAATGAAGAAAGGATTTGTGGTTTATCCTGTTGGGAAGCCTGGTCCAGGTGTTGGATTGGGACAAAAAAGATTCAGCTGCACGTTGCAAGCAACCTGGAGCAAAAAGTACCACATTTCCTTTCTTTCTTATTCAGATGTCCATCATGAAGGCTTTTGAGTAAGTGTCCATCTGCTTTGCACTTTCACTTCCTCAACAGCCTCATGTTCGTGTTTCTATGGGTGCGATATCCTTAAAAGCGTATCATACAACTGCTCCTTGTACCCATTTGAAGGCCTGTAACAGGGATATAAAGATATTGGGGATATTTTTTGCCTCATAAGCCTCTAATAGTCCACGATCCTTTGTGACTGGAGAGTAAGGGTTGGTGGTTGTGTGGTTTTTTTTTTTTTTTTTTTTATCCTGTCTTTATCTTCACAGTATTTTACCCACAGTTGGAATTGCTCTACAGTCACCTTCTGTGAGATGGGACTGCAGGGGCTCCAATTCTGTCAAATTGGTGGATATAGATGCAGTGATTTCAAACACTGTTACATATTATTATGGCTGGGAGTTACTGCTCCTAGAGCAGAGGCAGCTGAACTGAATGCATTTGTGCGTTTCACCATCATAGTTTTTGAACTGGTATATTAGTGTGAACTTTGTGCTAAGGTACCAAAGGATGAATTTCAGTATCTATTGCGCTACACCCGTTGTGTTCTGCTATCTCTGTTAGGAAGACTGTAACTTTGGACATAGAGGCCATCATGGCAGCTAAAGGCAGTAAAATCCTAAACTGCAGCAACTAAACCCATCCAAGATCATCTATCGGAGATCTTAGAGGAGAAATCTGTTTTCTTAACAACTCTACCTGCTGTGATTATATTATGAAGAAATTTTATCTGAGAGAAGCTTTCATGCATGGTAGAGGAAGTAAAACCCATCTGTAATGGATCACAGAGCACCAGGTTCTTATTTCAGAGAAAGAAAACATTATAGAAGTTGAGCTTGCTGCTTCTGCTTAACAAACTGCATTATTGCAGTTGCAATGTATATTTTAACATTGGTCTAAAAGTTAAAGTCACCTTGACTTCTTCTCCAAGTGTGAGCTGATTTACACATTCTTTACAGACAGTTGAATGCTGGTGAGTTATCTTTATAATTAAATTATCAGGAATGGCAAACTCAAAAAGAAAAAGTAAAACCTCATGGTTGCGGAGGGAAAGGTAAAATATGCTGTAGGAGAAACAATATTAGGCTTAAACCAAGGCATAAATGTGTATTGCTCTATAGTGTTTTTCTATATGGTATATGCTTTAATTCTTAATTTTATTTGCTTGGTTTCCATTTTCATTATAGTGAGGCTTGGAATATATACTTTGTCTGTGTAAGGCCCTAGGTATATAGATTACTTATGAACAGGGAACAAAAGGAAGCTCTTGTCCTAAATAGGACACTGTAATACAGAAGCATACGGTTTATTTGAAAAGGCTTATGAGGGGGATCTTCAAGCATTTTTGAAAGAGAATATTAATATGAAGGCTTCACTTCCAAATGCGGAGAGAGTCAAATGCATGCCCAAAACGCACGCTTATCTTTTGCCTGTAAGTAGTGATCACACAAAATTGTGTGCCCAAACGTCCACTTTTATGTATATTTGACTGCATGCGTTTGAATGCAGGGAAGCTGCTAACCTAGCAAAATGTCATCTCCAAGTATGTCTGACTACAAGCAGTTTAATTTTTTGTTTATTTATTTAATTAGTTTTAAGCCTGGCTGTAAAGCTGTGTTTGTAAAGAATAATCATCTCAGAAAACTGAATATCTACTTTCACCTGCATTATCCTAAAATAAATGATACCATTTTTTGAGGTGTGAATAGGTTTCCTAGTAGTGAAGACTAGGCTTGAGTTGATCATAGTTACACATGGCTGTATTTCTAGTCCATGGGAAATTTCCTCCAAAGAGGAACTAGGTTCCTCCCATCAACTGTTTTTCGAAAAAGTCTTTTACCTCTTTCTCTTCAAGTCTAGCCAGGATTAAAAATAAAGTAAAACAATAATAATGACTGCTTTGGGATTTGGATGGGTTTCCTGAAGCATCTTCAAGAGACTAGGTTTTCAAAATCTGCTAAGGACTTGCTATATGAAAATCAGACTTATTTTGGAAACTTGTTTCCTGCAAGTGAGACTGAAGCATTCAGAATAGCCACTCAGCAGTTGACAGAGCTCTCAGTCGTTTGGGTGAAAGGCCAAAGGGCATCCTCATTCTCTTGAACCTCTACTTCTTGGGATTGTTTTTTGTCTACATCAAGAATGGAAGTTTGTGCATAGGTGACACAGCATTGTTGTTGGCAGCTACTTTAAAACCATTATAAAATCTACTCCACAAGCTGTTGGAGTTACCACATATCTTGTCCCTTGCAGTCCTGTTGTGAAACATGTTTCTTCAACTTTGCTCTTTCCAAAAGTACTGGAACTTTATTGCATCAATATGAGAGTAAAGAGAGAAAAAAAAAATATTTCAGTCAGATGGTTAAAAATAGCGAGGAAAGTTTTCTTGACAATTTGTCATTCTGCATGTGTTTTACTCGGGGAAAGTGGTGAATATGATACCTTGATAAGAACTTCACTAAAACAGGAAATGTGTGCGTATTTTCTTCCAAAATATGGAAAATCGAGTATCTAAAGGCTAAATCAAAGGATTTTAATGAGATATTTGGAGGAGGAGAGGTAAAGCAACTTGTTTCTACTTGAGAGGAGCAACACCTTTTAGAAAAATGTTAATTAACACAATATTGACTGTGATATAATACAGGGAGTAGGGGGGGTCTAAACTTTAAAAATGTGCTTCTTATCATTATAACCTACCTAAATCAAAGGTTACCTTTGATATATCTAATACATCTATGGATGTAGCTGTCTCTACTTATACCAAAAGCAAAACTGTATTTATCACCATGTTAGTCCAAATGTGGGTTGCTAAAATACACGCTCTGTTTGCATTCTGTAGCTTTGGCTTTTGTGTGCTGACTGCTGGGTGTCGTGGAGAGCAGCATGAAGAGGCAGAGCCAGGTAGAAAGAGTCATACCAAGATGACCAAGATTAAAGGAATCGGTGGGCATAGGGGCTAGGAGGTAGGGCTAGGAGATGTGTAGAGCCTGGAAAGTGAAGACAAGGAGAATGTAGAAGCTGAAAGGGAGCCAGCATCGGAGGAATAAAGCTATGTAGGCAGAACGAAGATTTGGATTGCAGCATTTTCAGATAGCTGGTGAAAAGGAAATCAATAGCTGGAAGCCCCAGAGTGAGTGCCTGGCCTTTAGTCTCCAGCGACTTGTATCAGTAAGAAAACTGCACAGGGTGGTTAGGGCTGAGGTTGGGGTTAAAAAAATAAAATTCCCAGCGAGTTAGAATTCATCGGAGTCTGATTGCACGGCAAAGGTGGGAAGTGAGTGACGATGGCCTGACTTGTAACCAGCTGAATAGAAGCCCTGGGGTGTGGGAGCTTTTAAAGATTGTTTTTCTTCCTCGTGTATGTATATACTCAGCAGCATTTCTGAGGGAGTTGCACTAATTAACTCTTCTCTCCACCCCCACCCTCTTAAATCTGAGCTGAGTACAGCAGCATCTATCAGAAAGGGATATATGGGACACCATATACCATATATCCTTTCTACCCTGGCCAGGCAGCCAGCTGTTCAGAGTTTTGAAGCAGATGTTTGAGCCTGAATCTTAGTCATTCTGTGTGATTTGTGTTGGTAGCTAACGGAGGCCAACTTATTTATCTGGGAAACTCCCAGTGAGGTAGAGACACTTACTCTAGATGGGTTCCTGTTTAGCAACCTATAGAAATGGCATGCTGGAATAATCCTTCTACGTAAATGTTTCTTTTCTTTATTCTTTCAAGTGCTCGCTGACCTCATTTGTATAGTATTTCACAGGGTACATCTGGTTTTGGTTGTTTCATGACTCAGTGTTCCAGTCTGAAAATGCAGAGCTGTGATTTAAAACATCGTGTCAGGACAGTGATATACAGCTACCTATGACCTAAATGTTGTTGCTTTTGCTCTCTCAGGCACCGCTCCTGCCGCGGGCCGGGCTCCTGCAGCTGTGCGGGGCACGGGGAGGCCCACACTGCGGAGCCTGGCCAAACGGCAGAGCCGCTGCTGGTCTTTTCATCCCCTCGAGCCTGTGTTTCCTTTGTGCTCGAACACGCTTCTCCCCAGTGTCAAATATTCTTACCTGGCTATAGCATTTGCTTCCCACTAGAATTTCTTGAGGTGCAAGTTATGTTTTACACATTTACCCTTTTCTTCTGCTGTACTCCATTTTCTGACTAGAGCTAATTAGAAGGCCAAGCTTTAGAAGAGTCGTTAACACTTGTCTGCGTTACATTTTTTTGATTGATCATCTACTCTCAGAATTAGCAGTTTCAAGGGAAGAGAGCCAGAAGATTGCCACCTCTTAGCTCCCTTCCACTGCACTATACTATGTTTCCTAATATCAGCTAATTTCCAACTGAGAGCTTTTTCACAGTGACTATATGGGATTTATGACGCATCTTCTACAATTTACTTGTATATTAATTGTATTTAACTATTGCTTGTGGTGTTTTCACTTCATCTCCTGCTTTTCTGCTTCTTTCTCTTTTCCAAAAGTATGTGAAACCCTCTCTGCTCCTGCCTTTGAACTCCCTGTTCAGGACTCTGCATTTGGCTACCAGCATTTTATTATAGCTTGGTGATAAACCAGGTGTCATGCTCTCATTTTGTGTTTGTGGGGCTGAGCCACCTGCTCAGAGTCAGAAAATGGACGCTGGGGGTAGATGCACTATTTTATTGACGTTAAGGCAATTTGTACAGGTTACTGGGAGAATACTCCATTATGCAGTACAAGCTGTGGTCAGAACTGTTTTCTCTGATGCTTGCTCAGCTTTTGTACTTTTCCGTTGACTGTGAGTTTACACACACTGTCCAGAATCCTTTTCTCAAGCAGGTGCATTTTGGTATTTATCCAGGTTGTGACATCTGTCTCAATGGTGCTAAAAATATTCAGGTAACTCTCTTGTAGTTTTTGTGACAGAAGAGTTAATGATGATAAGATGAATAATATAGTTTCTTTTTTTTCCCTTCATTTCTTTTCTGTAAAATCTTACAGTTGCCCACACCTTTCGCAGATACACATCTGCCTATCAAAGATAACACGTCATAATCTTACACACACAGAGGAACACATTTGAATGGGAGCTGAGGAATTCTGCTTAAATGTGTCACTAAAATCTTCAGACGATGCTCTCATCAGTTTCAGGACGGATTGTTAAGTTATGTGCTATTTAACAGTTATATTAGGGTTCAACATCATAACAACACTTCTAGAATTTGGTAATTTATAATAATTTGGTTTAAGGCAGAAACACTGGAAATTTGCTTGCATTAAGTTACTACTTTAACTTAAATAACTAGAAGCTAGAGAAGGATTGAAACTAGAATATAAACTAGAATATAAAACATATTTACTTAAGACCCATGTAATGACTAAAAGTGAGAAAATAAGGAAGCTAGCTTAATGAATATTACTGCTTCACTCTGCTGTTTTACACTTCTGTCTTCCACTCTTTTCCATTTAGTTACTTGATGGTGCATTTTACATCAACAAATGTATGCTCATTTTTAAGTGACGTCTTTTGAAAAATCGTAAAAACTAATGACTTGTGGGTTTTGCAGAGGATGAGATTAATGACATCATTTTAACAGGCAACATCTGATACCCAAATGCCCTGCTTGCTTTGCTAAAATTTTAAGAGATGAAGGCTACAAGCTAGATAGTATTCTCCTCAGAGGTATGTCACAAATAAGATCATTGCATATTTGCTGATCAAGTTAACAGAAAATTTTTTTTTTTCCCAAGAAAGCAGGAGGGAGCAGGAATTCTGAGTTTAGTGTAAAAAAAAAAAAAAAAAACCAAAAACCAAACAAAACCGTTATTAAATATTTAGCATTGTGGGAGAGAGCAGAGATGCCATATATGCCTATGTAGTCACTTCTATGTATCTCATTATCTGTGAGAGCAGTCAGAGGTATGCTCTCAGCTTCACGGAAAACGATGACATGGGGGAATTTGATCAAACAAAAGTATACTAACATCTACAAGGCCTTGGAAAGACCATCTTCTTGCAGAAATATGGTAAGTTATGCCAACATTTAATGGCTTCTTTTCATTCATTACCCATTTCTTCCATAATTTTTAAGGTAATGATTGATATTAATCAGCACATGCTCAAAAAAGAGACCTTTTTTACTGGAACAAAACCTCAGGGAAACAAAATAGTTTTTGTGATTTGCTTCTTGGAAAGCTAAATCCAGAATGACAACTTTTATAGCAACATTGTACTGTGCAGAATCCTAACATTCTGGGCCAGGTTGCCAGCACTTCTCAGAGCCATTTGGCCCATGAGTTCTAGCTTTATTTCAGGGTGTCTGCTCATGAACAGAACAATATTTTCAGGGTCTCTGGGCTAGCTATCCAGTACTGTTTGTGAAATCTAATTTTTAAAATGCTGTTGCAGAAATTGATACTGAAGAATTCCTAAGATATGCTTTTGTGGCGTAGTTACTTTCTGATAACTGATCTCAAAGAATAACATTTGGGCATGTGGAAGGCAGAAAAGAACCTCTGTCAGCTTTTTCAAGAAGAAGAAGTGAACTGCTTTTATCATGATAAAATTGCTTAACAAGAGAGCTAATGAATACAACCAGACATTAATTTTCACAGGGTATTCCCTTATTCTTGTCTTGTGCAAAAAGCTCCGTACTGTCAAATTCCGGTTCACAGGTTGATGCTGAGAATGCTGGGTCTGTGTTCCTGGTATGTTTTTGTGGGTGAAGTTAAAATGGCCATGAGTGCAGCATGCCAGCTTTTTAGGAGCATATCCTTCTTTATCACCATGACTATTTATCAGTGGCAGAGAGTGGTTGTGGAGAATCTAGGGAGCCAGACTATAATGTAAGGTCAGTGACGTTATGGTGATGCCAGAGCCTTCGGAATGAATGGGAGAAGGCAAAACATGAGGATAGCTGTCATTGCTTAGGGGTTAGCTGGAGTGGGGGGATGGAGCTGTAAGGGTCGCTAATAAGAGAGTGAGAGTGCTCTTCAGGGTCTTTGTAAGTGGGATTAGCTCCAAATCCCACTGATGCCTTTTATTACTACTTCAGCACCATTAGAGAAATGTTTTTTGGGTCTGAGATAAGATCATCTGCATATCTATGGCAACTGCTTCTGTATTGCTCTAGACATACTGGGGCTAACAAAATTTCATTAATTTCGGGACTGGAGGATCAGGCAGCTCTTCAGAGGCTGATAACTGCTTTTCTTGGGTGACCTCTGGCATATGAAAGTTTTCTGTTTGTTGGTGGAACCAAGTGATAACATTCCTCTGTGGGTAGTGAAGGCCTTATTTCTCCTTTATCATTTCCATTTGGAGGTTTTTTATCTTGCTTGATTGACAGAATGTTGAAATGCTAAATTAATATCTACTTTGTAAAAGGATTTGAATATGAACACTCCTTTTTTTTTTTTTTTTCCCCCTGTACAATCTGTTAATCTCCATTAAATTTTTGTTCTAAAGTATGTCCAGAGCATTGAAAAATAGCACCAAATGCATTGATTACCACTAATAAAGTGATTGACTTCTTTCCTGGAAAACAACTTCTATGCTTTTGTTAGTGTTTTTAATTAATCCTGGCAATGATAAATACATATTCTTAACACCTAAATGCTTTGTATATAGTATATTTGTCATTAATTTTTTTTTTTTTTAACAGGATTTATCTGGGGAAGGCTACAGAGACATTCTTGGTGATGAACACTTTCATCTAGAAGGTATTTAAAGAACAAAATTTCTTGGTTAATATTAAGGGATATTGGAGTAAGTCAGTGAACAAGTCAGTGTGAGAATGTAAACATGAGAGTGCAGTTCTTGATGAGCTGATGTGTCGTTTGCCGGCAAAACTGTTAAGATGGGAATAGGGTATTACTTCTGTATCTCCTACCACTGTCCTCCTAGTATAGAAAAAAGTCTCCCAGTTGTATCATAGGGACCAAGTGTTTTAATTGAAGGTCTCACAATTTTTTTCCAGGTACTTCTCTTGGCATTGGTAGCAGTAGTGAATATCACTGTCCCCAGCAGAGGTGGTAAATGTGATCACGGAAAATGTTAGCATTGGGTTTTGTGATACGCTGCACACCCTTCTGTGTTACACAAACCAGACTTAGAAATTCCTGCATTAGTTCCTAATAAAGACCAGAGACTCTCTTGAATATGAACGGCATCATTATTGCCTCAGAAAACATCTTCTTTCCAAGGCTCATCTCATGTCTTCCTCTGTGATCAGGCCTCTCCTTGCAGTGGAGATGGAATCGTTATGGTGGGAAGGGCCCTTGGGGACCTTGGGTATGGACACTATTCTGCATGCCAGAGAAGACATCTGAGGTGCCTTGAACTTCAGTTGGGCAAGTGGGGGTTGATGAACAGGAGAGATTAATTTGAGGACATTGTTGCTCATTCTTTTAAAAAAACAAGGAAATGACACTTCAGAAACTCTCTGGGAAACTCTTCAGTATAACGAGTGTTGCATGGGCTGTGTGCTAGATTTATATTATAGGCTAGTGGAAATAATATGCCCAGCTTATTTAGAACAATGAACCGTGTCAAGCTTAACTTGGAAATTTCTGTCCTTTTATAATCCAGTCATTTGTTTCTGGTGGTAGAGACTTCTGTCTAAACAGAACTTGAAGGATTCTCTATGTTAAGAATGTCTGTCTTCCAGCTCCTTACCTGTGAAATGTGTTAATATACTGTGTTTCTTGGATCCCATGTTTCTGTCATGTCTGTAGTTTACAAAGAATGTTCCCTTGTATGTGCCTGTAACGTAGGAGCTCAATTTCAGCTGGTGCTTGTAGGCCACTGTTAAACACAAAAGCAAGATATACTTGCCACGATGGAGTCAGTGTTTGTTAAAAGTGTTTCTGTATTTACCTTCAGCACAGTTTTCCTTTCTGCTCATAGTCGGACATAACTCTAACAAAGGGTGGCTTTTTAATTTTCAGAATTATAGGAGAATCTACTTAACACAGGATATTAAATGTCAGTGAGGTGAATAATTTCATTTTTCTGTGTCTCATTCTACCTTTGCTTGCCTCTAATTATTTCTTACTTTGCTGTGTAGAATTGTCTTGCATAGCAAACATAATATCCAATATATAATATTTCCAAACTAGTCAGCAGCAGGATTGTTTTTATTACAGTGTAAAACCTTTTAGGCTACTGTAATTTCAGTCTTTCAGCAGTTTTACATTATTACTTCTGATGTGTCTCATTTCTTATGAAGTAGCTGAGTAGTGAAGACAAGATTTAGATACCAGCAGGTGGTCCTTTCTTTGTGTGCTGGGGAAGAGCTGTTCTGAGGCGTCCTTCCATTTGGGAGGCAGGTAACTGTTCCCACCCAGTGCTCAGGCAAACGCGTGCGGATTGCCAAGGTTTGGTCCTCATCCCTTCGGCTCTCAGATCTCCAGGCTATTTCCATGCTGGGGACAGTGTTAGCCACTTCCCTCTTGTATGGGATATTGAAAATCTTATAATTAACAAGATGATACTAGAAGCATTGTGTTAAAGCAGGATGCTTTCACCCTTTTTGTATAATTTCATACTTTTTACTGGCATAATATTTTTGGATGATTGTGATAGTACTAGCATAAAATTGTGGTATTAGTATAAAGTGAAGCTGAAACATGATTTGAGACCTTTTTTCGGGCACAGCTTGAATTCTGTGTGGCTTGGGTACAAGATGACCACTGTCGTAGCTCTTTTCTGCATGGAAATGTTTTTTGTGTGAAAATGTAATTAATATTCTAGAAAGTTTATTAATCTTTCCATCTAAAATAGTTGTTCTGCCTTTATTTTGCTGCCTCACAATCTTTACATATGTACTGGTGTAACACATATATGTTGCATGATTATACATTCATGTGTCATAAGATAACATCAACATCACTGATAACTAGTTTCAGAGACAGGGAGCTGTTAGACACTGAAGCATGGTTGGTTGGGCTAAGCTCACAAAGGATATGAATGGCAAAACAAAGACTTGAACCCAGCTCTACCAAGTACCAGGCAAGTGTCTAATCAATGAACTATATTCTGGCTTCATAAATACATGGTAGGGATGGAAAAAAATGAAAAAGAAACATTTCTCAGATTTGCAAAAAAGCACAGCAGGTGCCACAGTTCTTCTGGGTTAGGGGAAAGTTACAGCCTTCACACTCAGAGTCTTTATTGGAGAATAAATCTGAGTTCTTTAGAAGACTCTCACTGAAAAGACAAAGTGGCAATAAGAGAAATAATTGAATTCCTTATTTTGTTTTACATAGCCAAGTTCATTACCTTTTTTTTTTTCCCCCCCTCCCTCTCGTTTTTTCCCTCCCTTAGCCGTCTGAGCAGTACAGATAAAAAGAACTCTCTTTGCTGGATTTAACTTCTGTGTTGTTATGTAAAGCTTGATCAAATCCTTTCGTCTTAACAGACTTAACTGGCCAACAGCAAAAGGCTCGGGATTCTGGGATTAAGATTGTATTTGGTAAGAGGACTGGTGCATTAGTGCTTTCTTTTGAACTATAGAAAGAACAAAGTAAACATCAAAAGCATTAAGCCATGAGAGCGGATTGTTGACTCAATGTTGCTGCATGACAAGAGGTTAGAACTCAATAGTGGTGACTCTGTTTACTGAGTGCTGTGCAGAAAGAAACAGTTTGACCACTATTGTCTATTATATCCAGCACCTGCCTTTGATTTTGCTGCTGGACAAGTCACTAAATTGAAATTTTTGGATTTTCTCTTACATGGTCAGTGATTTCCTTAGATAAGAGACATCAATGGAAACCTCAGTCTCTTCTTATATTACTCTTACTCTGTTTCCCTTCTTCTTTCATTAAAAACTCAACAATTGGGCATGCTGGATACAGGTTCTGTAGCGGATTCATTTGCAACTTTCATTCAAAGTTTAGCAGTGCTTTCCCACTGCATTTCAGAGACTTCCACGTGCCAAACTTAGAGTACTTGTGCAATCTGCTGTGGCTGTGTACGAACTCCTTGTTCTTAAACTTTCTTGTCCAGCAGTTTCTGCACAGGAAACATGTGGTTTATCACTCTTCATGTCTAGGATAAAAGAGCTTGCATTTTCTCTTCCTTGTCCCTAGATAGAATAGTGGGTCGCAAGAACTGAATGACTGGAGCTGGCTCTGGAAGAAGTCACAAAAACTAGCACAGACATTGGGAGGTATTTTTCATTTCATTTCAGAAAATGAAGAAGCTAAATGGAGAAGCTAAAATGGCAGGCAGGAATTGAATGTAGCATCAAACAGCAAGTCACTCTTCCATCATGGAGACATGCAGGTGGCTCAGAAAGATATCTGCTATTAGTGTGTTCAGTAATGACATCCAAGTTCTCTCTCTGCTCTTCAAGGCTCTTTTAATGACTCATTCAAGAGACTTGCTCTGTTTCCAGAATTTTTTTCACCTCCTTTCCCCAGACCTTTTGGGAAATTTTCACAGCTGAAGCCTGTAGACCAGGAGAGCTTTCTTATCTTGACCACTCCATGTCTTTATGAAGTGAACAGGGGTTCCTCCATCTTATCACTTGAACATTTAGAAGCTTTTCAGAGTGGCCTGTTTTCTCCCTGCTTATGAACATCTGAACCAGAAGCAGGAAAATTTCCCTCTGACACAGACTGATTGTGGAAAAGAAGCAATTTCCTACTTGTCTCAATACAAGCTCTTTAGAGCCCAGCAAGATATAGCTATCAGTCTACTTCAGCTGCCTTTTGGAGTTCAAGGTGAAGTCCTTAAGCTCAGAAGACGCCTAACTTACCACCCCAATTAGTTGTGTGATAACGTGATTTCTCATGTCACTGTTGTCCTGAAAAGCATGACTTAAGTGTTTCTATCAACCAGAAACCTTGCATCTCTGTGAGATCAATCTAGTCCTATACCTGTCAAAGGAGCTGCCTCTTATGCCAATAGCAATCTGTTCCCTGTTTCATTTGTCAGCCGAGGGTAATGTCTTGAATATTATTCTCTCAACAGAAGACTGGAGAAGATCTAAGCCTTCCTGGTGC
>NW_009202727.1:0-33097 GCF_000690835.1 Fulmarus glacialis | reverse complement strand
GCTGAAAGTAGTGACAGAGCTTGACTGAATCAACAAACCCATTTTTTGATGTTTCCCAAACCAGATGCATCCAAATCCCTAGATGTAAGGGCAAAATTATTCAGGTCATCTTCTTGCCCACAAATATTAGAGAGCCCTCCAAGCAGAGTTCAAAGCACATGTTGTTGCTGAAAAAAAAATCTATCATATCTGTAAAAGAGCTACTTTTAGCTCTTTTCACACGTTTACAATACATTATGGAATTTCTAAACCTTCAAGTAAGACATGCTGTATTCAGCAAAGCAGAAAAATAATTAATTATATTCTTAATATTATTATGTGTTTTCCAAGACGTTACTAGTATGTCCAGTCAGTCCTTCATCTCTTGTTCTTCATCCAGCGTCCAGGGAATCTGTGGTCAAGTGGGAGCTGAAGCATGTTTAACAGAGTTCCACCACGAAGAGCTGTGTTGTTATTTTTGGCTTTAATAAGAACTGATAAGCAAACAAGGAACCAATAGTAAATGATGAACTAGTGGTTTAAGACTGCTCATCTTATGCCCAGTGCTGCCAACCATCCCGGTCCCCACACAGCTGCACATCCTTCCCCCCACCACATGCACCCCAGACAGCCCAGTGAAGAGAGCACGTTGGCTTCCACGCGAGTGCCGAGTGCTGCTGAGGTGCCCGTGCTTCCCCCGGGCCTGGGGTGGAGCATGCCTCCCCCACAGCACCCTGCAGCAAGGCTGCTTTCATGCATTGCAAGATAATTCCCTCTCCTGTGTCCCTCCATTCAGGAAAAATTCAGTGATGACTTTAGTTCCTGGAGTAGTTTCTAAAAGTGGTAATTGGAAGAGTATCTGTTGAGTTGTCAGCTCAGAGGAAGGGTGGCAAGGTATGGTACTTGGGCCCAAATTGTTTATAAACTTGTCAGCAAAGGAAAACTTGAACAAGCATTTTAACTAGTTTTAACTAACCTTCTATTTGCCTGTGATATGCTTTTCACCATACTCTGATAATCTCTTAGCTGTAATAAATTAACGTATTGTGCTAGGCTGAGCTATGAATGGGTAATAAAAGGCAGTTATTTCAAGCTGCATGCTCCTTTCTAGTTAATGCCTTCAATTATGATGGTTATTTCATTTATTTTCTAAAGCTTAAATCATTTTCTATGTATTATGTACATGAAATTCCAGTGTATTTATAGAAAAGACATAGATTGCATCTTGCACACAGGCAAAGTTGCTTTATCTCAGCACCGTTGTTATTACCTACCTAGTACTATTGATGCAGGCTTGGTGCTTTGCAGAAAATGAAGGTCCCTTCTCTGTCATGTTCTTAAACCAAATACCTATTCATCACTGACACTGCAAACAGAGTGCTAATAATTTTACCTTGAAAGTGCTCTTGTGGTCAGCCTTCTGGGATGTTATATGGGAACTCTGTGTTTTAATGACTTGTTGCTAATCCTACGCACTTACCATAGATTTGCTATGCATGTGTATATGCTATGTGATCACCTCAGACTGGTGATCACTTGCTCACTGGCTGTATTTTTTTCGGCTGTCAAGAGGTTTCTGCTGTACCCTTTCCTGCTACTCAATATGGCATGAAACAACTCTGAAAAATATCTTCAGCTTCAGGGTGACCCACCGGCACCAGCCACCATTATCTGACGAACAGCTAGTCCCTGCCTAGGCTGGAAGCTGATAAGCTGGTTGCTGTGGATTGGAAGGAGTACCAAAGAACATGAGGGGAGGGGGGGGAAAAGCCGTGCAGAGTGCCAAGAGAAAACTGCTTAGTTTGGCAGTTCGAATAAAAGTCACCAAAGAACATGAGACTGGTAGGATTAGCAGAAGTTTTCCTGTGGTCATACACAGATCCAGGAAATTATAAGAAGCAGGTAGGCTGTTTGCCATGAGTGGGAGGAAAATCTTATGGCATAAGGCACTTAAAAAAAAAAAAAAATTAAAAAAATATAAAATTGTACAAGTGTTTCTTAACATTAGCTGTTCCAGTTGAGGGGGGTTGGTATTTGGATCAGAAGCTTTTACTTTTAGAGCTGCTGTTTCAAGTGCAGCCAGGTCAGTAGTGATGAAAGACTGTTGCCATCCAATGGTTGTCCATGGCCTGTGTGTAATGAGTTAGTGGTCTCCAGGTGTTTCCAAATGGACTTTTGCAGTGTCTAACAGCTCCCACCCATGTTGGCAAGTGGAGCACAGAAAGGCAGTGAAAAGTGTGCTGTTATGTCACCTCGGAGGGTGAGCTTTTCCTCCTCGCACTGAGCCGCTGCTGTGCGGAGGGTATGTGCTCTGCTGCCTGTGCCGTGCTTGTTCCCTGCATGTAGGATATCGCTCTCTTTAGCTGACAACCCACCAACTCCTGCCGGTGCTGCCTAAGTTTTTGATAGATGATGTGTTTTGTCTACGGTTTGAGAGTTTTGTTCTGGGTTATTAATCCTCTGCATTAGGCTGGGAAGATCATACCTGCTGCAAGTAATAGTTTCACATTGATCTTTGTTTTCAGATCATTCTACACTGTTGGAAAGTTGTTATTCCTGAACACAAGCAAGTTGCATGTTTGGTTCAGAGACACAATAGCAAAGCTGAGAACAGAGCCTGGGATTTCCTGTATCCATGTCTGTCCCTTGCAGTATGACAGAGAGAGGGTTTCAAAGTATAGTACACAAGAAAAGCTTCCAAACTTACAAAGGGTCTCTATTCTTTATGGTGGCTGAGCCAAATGTTAATTTAATTGTGTGTAATGTATAAAAAATATTTCAGTAGAAAACTGAGGTAATGAAAAGGGAAGTGAACAAGCACCTCAGAAAAGCAGAGTTGATCCTTCTGAACACCTTAAACATGGAAAGCTTTAATATTATATGCATGCTTGGTATTTATAACAATATTGGTTTTCCATACTCTTTCCTTCTACCTAAGACAGACAACCTTTCCTTCTTTCACAGAAAAGCTAATGCTCTTTCTGAGTGGTCATTAAAAAAAGAATCAATTAACGATAAGAATATTCATTTACCCTCAGCTCTGGGGTAGTCGTGAACTAGTTTGGTAGGAGGCAAAAAGTCACTTGTGGGTATAGCTGTTGAAAACCTATGTCTACAGATCTCTCAAGCTGCTTCTCTTGTAGCACGTAAGAGGCAGACAATCAGGGTGCATGTGGGAAGCAGGGCAATCAAAGGGCAGAAGTACATAGCTTAGGGAGATCTCATCAAAGGGAGGAGGGCTCTTGCATTTGCCCTCCACATGCTGAAGGTGAGCGAAGCATCACAGCGGCGCTTAGGCAGCAGACCGTGGCACCCGACTGGTTGCTCAGACCAGTGAGTGAAGCCCGAGGGAAGCTGCCATGTAGCAGGACTGAGATAGTGGTGGGAAATGGGTGCCAGTGACACCATGCTCATGCTCTGTGCATGAGGTTTGAAAGGGCTGGGCCTCAGTAATCAGGACTCACCAGGTTGGTCTTGGTCATCGTTATTTCCCTTGGGCTGTCAACGCTGTGATTCAGAGGAGGAAGGAGCTGTAGCGTGTGTAGGCATATCTGGGTGAGCTGTTCATCTAGCTTAGGCTGGGTAACAATCACGCTGAGCGCACAGGAATGCAGGCTGGTGTACAGCATGGGTACACCTGTCAGACCCTTCACACCACTCAGGGGTGGCTGGGTTACAGCTAACCACGTATGTCTGCATGTCCTGCTCTCCTGCCTCTGCAGTGCTGACTAATTCAGGAGGCAGGGTCTACCATGAGATATACCTTGGCAAACTGATGGACTCGGGTGTATCTGTGAGAGACACCTGATCCAGTGTGTATGGTACAGAGATAAAGCTGCATTACTGTACGTGTGCAGTAGTATAAAAATGTACTTGAACTTTGCCCCAGGACATCCACCACCAAGAACAAAGAATGAAATATGGGAACAAGTCAGGAGTTTGAAAACAATCTCTCTGGAAACATGATGAATACCAGTGGTTTCATTTATCCTTCTTGAAGAACAAAGGTCCTTTTCTACTTTTAATTTCCCAGCAACGATTATTACCAGTTATTTTTCTTGTAGCTTTGACCACAGTTCGTGGAGGTTTTATTAAACATGTTTTTGAAAAGTGAGTCAAAATGCCATTCTTCTCTGACTCTCTTGTGACTCTCTTTTTTTTTTTTCACCCATGTGAAACTAGAGCATATTTCCAGGCAAAGATTTAGGGCCAGATAATACTCTCATGCTGGTGTTCATGGAATTATTCCAGTTTTGAGCTCTTGTAATTGAAAGAAGTTTTGGCCCTTGCTATTTCAGAAGACAATGTATTTGTTTCACATCCCTTGCCTTTACATGAAACATTACATTCATTTTTAGAAACCTTGAATACTGCATTTAATAGTCAATATGTTCTGCTGCAACTCCTGAATATTCCTAAAGTTGCCAGTTTTCTTGTGTTTGACTTGACCTTGACACAGCCAGGCAACTGAATTTCAGAGTGCTCCCTTTGCGGGGCTTTTGGCAGCTTTCTGCAATAGGCTTTTGTTTAGATCCCATGCGCATGCTCCTGTAAGGCCCTTCTCTCCTGCCCGTAGGGATTTCTTATCCCAGAGTGTCTCATCTGAGGGTGCAGTTTATGATAGGATTAAATAGTTCTTGCATTTCTGGGATTGAATTTAGGAGCCATCGTTTTATATAGACGGCTAGATAGATGTAAAGCTAGTTAGATGCCCGAACCTTCGGGCTGGATAGTTTAGACACAACAATTTTTTTACAAATACACAAGCATGTACGTGCAGACTTACAGAGGCAATTTCAGTGAAAAGCATATTGCTTTTGCCAGTTGCTGTTCCAAATTCAAAGTGTGTATCAGTCAGGGTGCTTTTGTGTGCTTCAACTCCACTTCTGCTGCAGTAGCTACAGAAACCCAAAGTTTTACCTCACCAGGCAGAACAAGTGCCCTTTGTTACCTAGACAGATTACAGCTTTTTCTAAAGTCTGCTCTTCATAAAAGCCCAGCTTGAACAGTGGAAATTCTGACTTGCCTCAGATACTGAGGAGACTTTTATAGTTTCAAGTAGCTCCAGGGTTATATTTTAAAAGTTGAATTTCATCACATGTTTCAAGTTTGGTGGAAAAAAAAAAAGGCATGATATTTTTAGCAGAAAAAAGTCCCCCCCACACCTTTTTTCTTAACAGATGTTTCATCTCAATCATATCCAAACCTCAAAGCACAAGTAGCAGTCAACCTTATTCTCCTGTGGAGAAAAAGATAAAATGTCATTTGTTTGGAGTAAGGTTTTTTTTTGTAACCACAACTAGTTTGTGAGTAAAAGCAAATAATAAATGCAGCACTATGGGGTTGTGGAAATGAACCTGGAGCAACATTTCTGCTCTTGAAAGAGCTTGGAGTCCAGCTGCTCTTGTTAGGTGGAAAGTCCCAACCCCCAGCCTACCAAAAAAAAAACAAAACCCAGTAATCAGGTTTTTCTTGCTTTATAAATCTGATCCAGCAATCCAGGTCCTTTCACCAGTAAAATGTGTCATACAAAGTGCCCAACTTTGTACCGAAAAGGATTTAAAACTGTAAAGGTAACAAAAAGCAAGGAAAGGAACAGTAGTTGTAAAACAAAATATCCAGAAGCAAAAGAGCTGCTACTCGAGGAGTTTTCTCTGGGCTCTGGAGGAGTGGAGAGCTTTGCTGTGCCTTGTAGCCGGGGCTGCGCACAGGGCTCAACGCCAGCGGGAGAGTGGCCGAGGGGAGCCAAGGCAGCCCTGAACATTGGGCGCAAAAGATTTATTTAGGAGGGAGTTATGGTCCCTCTTCAGGATTTGGAGGCGTGAAGCTAAAGTGTGGTGCTGCAGACCTTTTCTTTCGTTTTGTTATTTGAATGAGCCTTTACAGAGAGTGGAGCCATCCGGGTGTGGAAGGATATTCTTGGCAAATCGATGTTAGAGGAAGATGCTCTGTGCCTGCTGCAGGACCCTCGGGAGCTGCACTGAGCACCCACCCGCCTGCCGTGTCCCAGGCCGCCGGAGCCCCTGCAGGGGCGGCTGCCCAGGCCCCACTAGCAAGTAGCGATTGCCGCCCAGATTTCAAGATGCTACATTTGAATGAAAATTCACAATGACACTGTCTAGGAGGATATTGCAGGTTTTTCCACCAAAGGGGTAGCTCTAAGTGGGAAGCTGACTCTTGAGTTGCAAAACACGTGGGCTCTCTAGAGCAATAGGAAGGGCTGGCTCCTCACATAAGCCTGCTCCAAACTGTCTCCTCTTCTGCATTTTGAGCCATACACAGTGGGCTTCCACCTCTGATTGTGGTCTTTAGGCTGTACTATAATTATTAATAATGGTGAGCAGTTACCTGCAGTTGCTCTGTGGGAATAATTTCTTGTGATGAGATCCTGTGTGCTCTCTAGACTTCAAATAAGGTGGTGGCATCAAGCCTTGATGAATTTTATTTTTCTGCATGTTTTGCAATATGTGATGTATCACCTTAGTACCATTCCTCACCTACGTATATTTGGTATGCTTGTGCGCACACGCATATATGCTGGACTATTAGTCACTATATTACTTTTCAGTTGTGTTGTGAATCAATTTCCATTCTCCCCCACCTCTCAGAGTAAGATGTAGGGCTCTGAGGATGGGAACACTGAACCTGCCACTGTATATTAACTATGGGAGAGTTGTCAGATATGCAACTGATTCATCACAGCCAAAATAATGTTATAGTACAGGTCCGCAACATTGCTCTCTATAAAAGGCTAGCTCTGTGAGGGTCAGAGCGACATTATTCCTCATGGGAAGCAATCCTGATGAAATGAATCTTACAGTTCAGATACCTTTGGAGGCCCCGTTATCATAGCAAGGGTGGTGGAAACACGATTTTCCCATTGAACATCTAAGTTAGATGGGAGCGAGTTGATATCAACACCTACATTATTAATATCATTACCTATTCAGCCTTCATATGAATAAAGGGTTATGTAGTGGCTGCGTTTTTTTCTTCTTCCATTGTGAATCTCAGGGGAAAAAAATCCAAAGAGAGAAAGAAAATTTAAGACAGAAAATCCTTGTGAACACGCATATCTGCAACTTACACTGAGAAGGGATTTTTAAAAAGCAAAATTGTTACCAGATACTAACCAAAATCAGTGTATGGCTGCCTTCTTTAGAGAAGAGAGGTCTTTCTTCTTTTGCTTTAAGTTACAAATGATCAGTTGGTGTCCCCATTTGTCACTGTTCAGCAATGGAATTCAACACTTCGTAGGCCCGTTCAGAGCTCCAGGGACACATAATGCTGTTAGAAAGTGGTAAGTGGTCCATATGACAGTGACAGTTTTCACTTAAGTCCTTACCCATGTTAAATGATACAGATAGTTATAGCAGGTTGCACTCTGTTAATGTGGCTTTTGATATGCCCACTGATCAAACGCAAATCTTGCTGCTACAGGTATCATCCTGAACTATTCTGACCAAACCTTATGCAGATTCTCCCCCACGGCATCCCGTCCCGTCCCCCCCTCCCGTTTTGTTTTTTTTTTTTTTAAGATGGGGAGGGGAGCGAGAAATGATCTTCTTTGATCTCCGATGAGGAAGGAAAAAAAAGACTGTTCTGTTCAGGCTTTTGGCTAACACAACAAACAGTGTTTAAAATTTAACTTTGCTTAATTAATTAGTAATTCTGTTTAGTACTGTCTGATCTTCATCCAAAAGGTATTTTGAAGCTTGAGAACTGAACATCAAAGTGTATTGGGTGAAGATGGTCAAGTAAGGCATTTAATCTGGCAGTTGCTGTTGATGAAATACAGCCAATTGGGGAACTAATTGGAAAAGGGAATCATAATCTGGCAAAATTCAACAAACTCCCTCCCTTCAGCAAACTCACTCCAGAGAGAGTGTGAGAAACGTAGGTTTAGTGTTTAAGCATGTATGAATTACACCCTAGCTAGCAGAGAGAGACCGTATTGTCCTTTGTATCTGCATCTTTAGTACAAATCTTTTTTTGGTAAGGAGATAGTAAAAAATTCCCCCCCACCCCCAAGCCAAAAAAAAGACACCAGACCTAGACAGAAACCTGTGATTCTGTATCAAGGCTTGGAAATACTTCTACTTATATGTCAAATTATTGGGGTTGGTAAAAGGAATTGAAGCTTTAAGGGAGGTGGTGTTGCACAGACCTGTGAGTTTGACTACTTTTTATTCAGGAGAGAAAATGTTGTCTGAACATTTGAGTGAATTTCAGTTTAGCAATTTCCAAATGTGCTAGTGGTGACTTATCAGTTAGAATTATTATCTGATGCCTGAATGTTTAAAACATATTTTGGTTGTCTATTTTTGTTGGGGTTTTTTTGCAAGACATTACCACCCCTCTGTTCTGTGCCTGTCTCCCCCAGTCAGGTGCTGGCAGTAGGTCTTGTGACATCTTGAATCTTTTTTTTTTCCAGTCCATGGTGTGCAGTTGAACCTTTAATTTGTGTTGTGACCATCAACAGGAAACAGTACAATAGCAGAAAATGACTTCTCTCCATATTTTCAGGTTGAAATACTCATCCCAGACTAGTACAAAGTACTACTAGTACAGCTCTTGCTAAATTGGTTTTGGCTTGTCCCACTGGACTTAAAATGGACAATAAATTTCCCCACAGTAAGTTTCAGAGAAGGCAGCTTGGTCTTTGTTGTTTTGAAGGGTGTGTCTAATTCATCAGCTTCAGCTTTCAGCCAGAGAAAGTTGAATACACGCTTTTGGCACTGACCCAGGACGAGCCTGTTTTTCTATGCGCTTATTCTGGTGGCTGTGGAACAGGAATGTTACTGCCTTGCTGGTCCTATTCTGCCTATGTTCATTTGCGGCTGGAGAAGAGGACCTTTGCTCAAGCAAAGTTATCTCTGTCGGCGATGTATTTCAATCAACTTTGTGGAAGAAAACTAAAATGTGTGCTTAATGGAGGTGATATTTCTTAATCCATGGCCTCCAGGAGAACTTAAAAGTGAAATCTGAATGTGAATGTAATTGTTAATTACAGGACTTCTCAATTTGGACTTTCAAACATAGTTGTTATTGCTCTGGTTATCGTGCAGTCAGCGAAGAATGTCAGTTATGTTTGTCAAACCTGATTTGCAATGAAAAAAATGTTGACAGAACCAGATGATTTAGACATCAGAGACTTCAGGAAAAACAACACAATTAATTCTCTTCCTATCCCTTTGGTCCTCATAGTCTCTGACTTTAAGTTCTGTTGCGTCTGCTAGATCTGTAAATTGGAAGTGAAACCCTTACCCTATTGACGTCAGTAGGAATTTTACTACTGAGCTTGGTTGGACCAGCTCTTTGACGCTCAATTCCACCAGTCAAATATTGCTACTGAAGTTCAATTTGAGCTGTTACAGAAGTGCTTATGACTTCAGCTCCTTGTCTTGATATGTCTATGCATTTTTAAATTTTCCTTTTATCCTGCTCCCCTAGAAGTTTCAGGTTCTAGTGTGTGGTTTGTTGTTTTTCCCCACGTACAGGTAATTCTGTCCCTTTCTTTCTGGTAGTAGTTTTAAAGAATTGCCGTGGAATCCAGTCTGTCCAACTTAAGGGGAAGGCAAATAGTATTTCACTTCAAAGGGTTTGGTTTCCTGTATGCCAGATGCTGACTTTCATAGGTGACATTTTTGTCAGTTCTCCAATTTTACCTTTACTCTGCTTTCTCTCAAAAATTACACGGTAATGACCCTGACGTTAAGATAATAGTCACTGGTAATGTCCAGTCATAATTTATCACTGTGGAATTGCATAGCTTCTCCCATAGTTCTGCTTTCTGAGTTAAGGCCCTGTGATCTATCACATACCTTTTGGAACGGCTGTCATCCCAAAGAGGCTCTGAAGTAGTTCATCTTCAGCCTGAGTCCTCCTAACTGCTGTGCAAATTTGGACTTGGTAGCTGTGACTTAGACCTGAACATTCATCAGAGTTGCATCCTTTTTTTTTGTTTCTGGCCGCAAGATCCTCTTAACCCATCTGACTGAAATGCTCGGTACAGTTGAAAAACAGAGTGAAACTTCTTACTTTGAGAAGGAAGATCATTTGTTAAAGAGCACGGTGCTTTGCTTGAATGAGGCTTTGAGAAATCTGAAATGACAAGCCACCTGAGTGAGGGTGAAAGTTTAAACAGTCACTTTTCAACCTGGCTGCAACTGTATTTTGGCTCTCTGTTTTTTTCCCCCTTATTCTCAGATGCAGGATGGAGGTGAGTGAAGAACAGTTTGGCTGCCTGAAGCTTAGTATTCTATGCTCATTCAATACACGCAGCACAGCAATCAGTTTTACCTCATTTCTGGGATTTTTTGGTGATTCCTAAGGAGCAGTTAGAATTATTACCCCCTTATTTTCTTAGGAATGAATAAACCCCTGAAAAAAAGACTTAATTCTTCAGGGATGAGTCTTAATACCTTTAAACTGGTGTTCATTCTCTCCCTCTCTTCCTCCCCCACCTCAATTACGAGCAATTGGGTGGTAGTAATTAACAATCTTAGAGAGAAACATCTGCTAGTACACTTAAGCCAGTCAGTTTGTTTTTCATGAAAGAATGGTATTTCACAATTTTTCCAAGTTAATATTTTTCCTTTATTGTCTTTCCAATTTCAAATATTGTCCAGACGCATTTTTATAGTGTCTTAAGGTTATAGAAGCGAATACAAGACCATTAATAATGAACAAGAAAAGAGAACATCATAAAGAAAACATATGCAGTATTTCAATTCATGAAGCATTCTGTTAGGGAACATCATTGTTTTTGAGAGCATATGGTTATTCCCATGAGAAGCAATAAATACACATTTTTTTTTTCCTCCAGTTGTGGATTCCCACAACAAGGGTCGGTTTCTTTGTATATTCATCTGTATAGAACGTTCTCTTTGTCAGGACTTGTTATCTGAGTGGGGAGGTAAGTATTTTTGCAGAGATGATATACTGTACGTGGACCTATTTCTGATGGCCTAGACTTTGGAAACACAAGTCTATTAATTCTCCACACTCCTTTGAGATAGCAATCTTGTCTGGTCTAGTTTAACATCATTGGCAGAGCTGAAAGGAAGTTCACATTGTGAATATATCTGAACCTTGGCATGCGGCTCACTGGTCGATCTCTGTTTACAGGCTGCCAGTTTTAACTGTCCCAAGCAGACATTCTCATTTTATTTATAAGTAGGTTCAGCATGTGTTTGTATCCTTCATGAAATTGAGTGCATGTCAATAGTCAAAACTAAGTATAGAAGCAAGATACCAAACGCTTATCCTTCTCTTCTCAGACAAAACAGTCGTACTCCAGTATGTATTTTTAAATGTTCATTGGGTTTGGATAAAGCGCAGGAGGATATATGCACAGGCACATTATTTGATCACTCGTAAATATTATTTTAATACCTCTGTATTCCCCTTTAAAGTTTCCTCATTTAGATTTCATTTTTCTTTGCTGAATGAAACTTGACATCAGGATGAGATCACCAGATTTCCCCATTTCATCTGGGCTCCAAAATGAGTAACTGATTTCAAAGGATAATTCCCTGGAGCAGCAAGGCCAATGAGTTCTTTGGATCAAAGGTCAGCGAAGCTCAAAGAGGGTAATTTCTGGCATACAGTATTTAAACTCTCTCAAGGAGTGTACTGCAAGATGTATCCCCTCCTTCCCCAATAGTTGAACTCTTGTTTTTTGAGAAGACTGTCAGAGAACATTTTTTCCTCTGTAACATAAATTATACATTAAAGTGAAAGCTTCCTATCTGAACACACAAACTGTACATCCAGAAGGGTTATTAAACATGCCAGTGGAAGGGCTAGCACTCTGCAGACTGGGGAACTCTGGTGCTCTTTGCACATGCCAGTGGCTTTCAGCACAGTGTAAGAGCATGGTGGTGGAAGGGAGAGGCTCTGTAAGACACTTCGGTTTGACAGAAAAACCCAACAAAGAGCATTGGGACAGGGAATAGTCACCTTGTGCAGGATCTGCTCCTCAATGCTCTCAGCCTAATGCTGTTTGCCATGCCAATGTTATCTGGGATGCTGTCCCTTAACAGATAAAAGACTGCTGTAGAAGTCTTTTGGCCATTATGTACCTTTATACATTTAAAAGTATGTGTAGTAACAGGTGTGGACTTTTTTTTCATAATTGGTTGTCCACTGTTCCAACGAAGCTAGGGGTCATACCAGCCCAGCTTTCATTTATGAAGTATGGGCATAACATTGTTGGCAGAGGTATGCGGATGTGTTAAAAAATCATATCTTAAAAGTTTGAGGGTAGGGTTAAAAAAATCTGTGTATATTTCCATAACGCTAATGAATATAGAATTAATTTTCTTCAGATATAGGATTTCATCACGTGCACGGCTGAGTGCCTCTGCAGGAGCTGAAGGCACAGCTATTAAGTTCCTGGGCATTTGTCTTTTAATCTGCATGAGAAGTATATGTATCTTTCTGTTATATATTTGATATATGTTATGTTATGATATGTTGTAATATATGTCTGATAGATGTTAATATTGATGTTCTTTATGACTGCTATTGAATTATGTGAGTGCATAATGTTTTCAGTTGAAACTTAGGTAAAATATACTTTTTCATACTTGCAAAAATGCCGCTTAACCATTTTGGCAGGTAGTGTTACCTTTTTGGAAGGTAGTAAGGTTTGTGTGTGTTTGAAGAGGGAAGTTGGAACAGAGTGAGGACTTCATTTCAGCTTCATTACTTCATTCACTGCTGGTGAATGCAATGTGTTTTTGCAATGTGTCACAAACTTTCAGTATTTTGCAAATTATTCGACTTATTTACAGTAACAGTTCTGCTGATTTATATTCTCATAAAACTGTGTTTGAACTTCCTGTGACTCTAGTGATGTTTGTAGGAGAGGCTGTGTACCAAAAGCTGTTGGTAGATTGTCTGCTGAAATTATCCCAGATGTGTAGTGAACACAAAAGCAAATCAAGTATAATGATCCTCTCATACAAGTTTACTGAAATCAATTTCACCCTAAATATAAAGACAGATTTGCAAATATAAGACTGCTTTGACATTTCCTTATAAGCATTTTTTCTTAAATATATTTTTTGCAGTGGCTTTGCCTCCAGAGAAGACAGATGGAGTTTGCAGTGGAGATGAAAAGAAAGCAGAAAAAGAAAGTGACACATGCACAGGTTCCAAGAAGCAACTGAAATTTGAAGTAAGTCCTCTGTATTTTAAAGTTTCACTGTACTGGCATAATTATGGTAGAAAAATAACCTGTGGACCAAATAGTGTCCTCTGATGCATGTGCGATTGTAATGGGGACAGGAGGAAGCAGAATTGGCACAAGTCAGTGTCTTGCTATTGGTGCTCCTTATGAGGTGATTAGTAAGATTTATTTCCAGGTTTGGAGAGGATCAAATGATGATCATTCCTCTCTAGGATCTGAAATGTATAGTAAGAAGAGGCATTCCGTTTAACCCTTTATCTATGATCCTTTCGTTAGTAGTTTATTATGCCAGCTACCATGTTATCAAATCTTTAGATTGACTTTCTTGGACTATTGCACTTCATTAAATCTGCCTAGTGTAAAAGATGTTTGTGAAAGCTTCCTTAACCATCGATCTTCTGTGCCTGGGCCTCCAAAGAGAAATAACCCTGACTTGCTACACGGAAATCCATCTGATCACATGGCAGGAGGAAAGGATCCTGGAAGGCAATGAGTCTGATGGTCTATTTCCTTGTAGACTTACAAACATCATAAAACTGCCAGACATTGTGTGTAGTTGGCAGATTTTGTTTATATAGGAGTGATTTAATAAATACGAGGATTGAAACATGCTGTCATCCAGCTAGAGGGTTGTCTGTCTTGGTGAGGAGGAAGATACTCTGGTACCGGCAAGAAACAGCACAAATTTTCATCTCTCTGCACTCCAGCAGATGTGGCAAGCTTCTACCTTTCAGTGCTGTCAGCCTGTCACAGTAATGAGCTTTGCGTTCCTCAACTGTTATTTAAAAGACCATGCAGCCACCTTGCAGCATGGCTCGAGTGTTCATTTCCTTCTCTAGAGCAGATTTAGTAGTCTGGTATAATTTATTTTTTACTGTTTTAAGACTGATAAAAAGGAGGTAGCTTTCCCATAGGCATTTCAGGTGTTGCTAGGTGCTTGTGTGCCTTCTGGGGGGAGGTGACTTTTCCTGCCTTTTTTTTTTGCACAGGGATAACTTTTTCGAGGCACATTTTATATTCTACCTTGAGTGGCAGACATTTGCAGACAGGAAAAGCAATTAACAGTGCCTTGATATTTGAGCGTTGGAGGACACCTGTCAACATGGTTGGTGCCAGAGTAGCTGGAACTCCACCGTACCGGCAAAGCCTGTGTTTGTTCCCAAGTAGTTCTTGGCATGCCATAAAGGTTAGCACTTGGTACTAGGCACCATGACTAATGCAGGGAAGGTTGCCATTGCTCTTAACTAAGCAGAGCACATCCTCACATAAAGATTTTATGTTAGGCAATGTGGGACAGGGAAGTATTAATATGTGGCAAGAAACCAAGTATTGATATTTTTTACCTTGTTCTACAAATGAAGGTTTTCCAGCTATGTAAGCTAGGAGCTAAGAGACTGGTAAATGTTTCAAAGGTATAAAAGAATCAGAAACGCAAGCGTCGAGACAAGAGGTCTAAATCTGAGGTGGATGTGATTTGGCTTTTAAAGGTGCCGGGAATGTTTATGTAATGTGAAACTGTGTTTCCACAGTAGAGTGTGGGGCACTTGGCAGCTCGCAGCCCGGCTTGTTACAACTGAGAGAAGACTGCCTTTGAACTCAGCAGGGGACAGGGGGTACCGGTAACTGCTGTAGGGAATTGGTTTCAAGTCAGAAGATCAACCAGGTATTTTGAGCTCTATCATGCTGAAGCTATTTGGAGCTGTTTATTTTACTTGCATACAGTGGCTTTCATTTTAATTGCACTGTAACTTTTCTGTTTTGCCTTGTTGTGGCTCTGGATAACTCTGATTGCACAGGTCTTGAGAGAAAGCAAACGATTTGCACCCAGGTGACTGGAGTCACTCAAAGTGCATCCTTTGTTCTTGACTGAAGTCTTGGTTTTGGTTTGGGGATTTTTTTTCCCTTTAACAAATTGATTCTTTCAGGTTTTCCACAGATCACACACTCACTAACAGAAGCACAGTTAAAATAAGGACCAGGCACTATTCCCAGGTCGCTCTTACCTGCCAGTTCCTAGGCAGGCTCCATTTCAGGAGCTTCAGTGGCATGATGCTGTACTGCGCTAACTCTGACAACCTTTGGGTATCAAATATCTGTGTCAAGGGCAGGTCTCACTGGTGGGGATTTGTGCCATATGTCCACTTTGTATTGTTGACTACTCCTGGCACTGTGGTGTACCGCCTCATTCTGTGACTCGCTCTCATCTTTCTCTTCCTGAGTTAAGCAGAGTTTTCTTTCTCACTTTTTAGTGGGAAATCTTACTATCTTTCAAGAGCTTCAGGGAGTAGTTTTCTTGCACCTTTTTCTGTTTTCTACGATGAAGTAGAAAGCATCTTGCAGGTTTCCTGAAGTCTAGCCCAAGGGAGTTAGGATTATCATGTGACTGTGATGAGACTCCTTCACTGTGGTGGACAGAGGCCTCCCCGGGACATATCCTGAAAGCTTCCTCCCGCGAGGGAGGCAGGGAGGAAGAAAGCAAGCAGCCTCCTTCTATGGAGGGTCTCCTCTGGAAACAGGCCTTTTGCTTTAGGTAATCAGCTGCTCTTTGCATGTTTCTTAGGAATTGCAATGTGATGTGTCTGTAGAGGAAGATAACAGGCAAGAATGGACCTTCACACTGTATGACTTTGATAACAACGGAAGAGTCACACGCGAGGTAAGCAAAGTACAGCTGCCCCTTTGTGTGCAGCGTTTGCTAACAAGAGAAGTGTTTTATAACAGGAACATTTTTTCTTCTATGAAATAGAGGTGTCGTGCCAATTAAAACAGCAGTTTCCATGGACCCTTCCCTCCTAGAAACAATCCCACCAGTAGTTTACTGTTTTCAGATGTACTGTACCACTTTTTAAGCTGGTTGTTGTTTAATATCTGGGATTAGCT
This sequence comes from Fulmarus glacialis, assembly GCF_000690835.1. Lineage (NCBI taxonomy): Eukaryota > Metazoa > Chordata > Aves > Procellariiformes > Procellariidae > Fulmarus > Fulmarus glacialis. The sequence continues at coordinate 17,040 of NW_009202727.1, read as the reverse complement.
TTTAAAAAATAGTACTGGCATTTGAGGAGGAAAAATATCTGAAACAACTGAACAACTAAACACATTGTCAAAATAAACCCCTCCAAATGTATATTGTTCTGGCTTCTATCCTGCTTTTCAGAGTTAAGCTAACCAAATAGCAAGGTTGCTTTATGACATTCTTTCCAGTAGGACTAACTATACTGCTCTGTTGTTTTCATGAATATTAGGCTGATCTCTGCCATCTCCCTCCAAGTATAAATAACATTCATGATACTTGCCAGAGGACCATAGTGAATGGCTGTCAAAGCATACCCGTGTGTATTTTTTATTATCAGGATGTCTTCAAGTCATATTTCCTGTGCAAATAAGAAGCCAAATAAGAGGATGTATAGATTAGAATACAGTCCTTTTTCAGAACTATTTCTATCCAAATTGAATGATACTTCTTCTAGAAGAATGTCTTTTACTGAGATTTACTGCAACGTGCTGTCATTGATTTTTTTTGTGAGGTGTGTTTACTGGCTCCCATGCCTTCAGATAATCAGCTGAAAATTGACATTTTTTGTCTCTCTTGGCTCTTATGCTGGTGTCTGTGAAAATCACTAAGAACCGGTTGAAAGGAATAGGGTAAATACTGAAAGTGTAGTGGTCTTAGACACCAAATGAGGGCAGAAATTTTTCCCAGAAGACTGGAGCAAGTCTCTTTTAACATTTATGAACAAATTGCCAAATTTGGTGGTTGTTCAGGGTTTTTATCATGTGTATGAACATCATTATTAGGCTTTTTTAATTGTCTCTACTCTGATAGTGCTTTGAATAGTTAAATGAAATCTCTGCCCCTCATGCAAGAGCATAAGCAGATGAAACGTTACAGGCCAAGTCCAGAGTTTCAAATGGGAAGATGAGATAGAGAGAGAGAGCAAGGAGAAGGCGGGGGGGGGAAGTAGTATTGTATTTGTTAATGTATGGGGACATTGAAATGACTTGCCTGAAGTCTCACAAGAACCTAGTGGCAGATTGAACCCAGATCTTTCGAGACCTAAGGCTAAGTCTTCATTACAAGATTATCGTGACTCTCAAAGAATAGGGGAAAAACACACAAAACCCAAACCCACACATGGGTGTCCTTTACATTCAGGCATGGAGTTCCCATTAATGTCAGTGGGAGTTCCATGTGCTGAACGTAACGAGAATATGCTTTTAAGTATGTATACAATAATTATTTGTGATTATGTGGTACACCAAAGAGCTTAATTTGACTGTACTTAGAGAATATGTTACAGCCCAATTCTACCTCTCCCTGGTACAAGAGCAGACTGCAGCTTAACTGAAACCAAATCTGTGCAGGGATTGAAAATTACACTACTCTGAGGTCTGGAGGTTGCTATATTCAGGCTTGAACCTGTGCCAAAAAAAATTCTTTTAACCAAGGAACCAAATAAGTTGATAATTTTCAGCTCTTTACATGTGACCAAAGAGAGAAACAAATAGTATGCGCCATTGCAGAGTTTCCCAGTTATGTTACACACTACTTTTGCAAGCTGGTCAGTGCCATTTGTATAATCCATCTTGTTGGTTGTCTTCTGTTGAATCCAGATGGCAATTTAAGTGTGTTTGTGCAAGAATGACTAATGATAGCAGCTCATAGATAATCTTGGCCACAAAAGAGGAATTTCAGTCTCTTCATATGACATAGAATTTCTTGTTCTATTAGCCCCTGAGAGACTGGCAGTTAACATAGTGGGCTTGATATTGTCATTTGTTAAGCAGATCTGCTCCTGATCCAGCAAAGGACTTAACAATGGTGAACGTTAAACATGTGAATAGTTTCAATTAAAATGAATGGAACACATGCTTTGAGTTAAAAGTATGTGAAGCACATTGCTGGATCAGGGACAGAATGGACAGTCTGAGGAAGAGGGCTGGTCTGTACCAGTGCCATTTAGTGAGCTGACGAAAATGCTTTCAGAACCGGTCAGCTCTTCTAAACAAAGGTCCAGTGTTCTGGTGAGAAAAGCTTAGTGTGGACCTTTTCTCCTTTGAAAATTTCACTTTAATGTCTCCTGGATTTACAGCCGGATTTAACAGAGAGATGAAATTTCTTAAGTCAGATTTCCATCTGTAGACCTGGAGGCGGTTTACAAAAAGAAGTCAGCCTTATCATTCTTGTTTTTTGTGTTGGAAAAGTGAGACACTGAAAAAGGAAGTGACTTTGCCTACCCACATCAATTTCATTTGATTCAAAGTCATTGTGTTTAAAACATTGGACCTCATGTCCAGAGAGTTTCCAAAGGAATACACAGTGTTAAATTAAGTTTGTAAGAGACATGAAGGTGGGGTGCAATTTTACAAGTGGACTAAATGTTTTTTTCATTAAAATGTTTGAAAGTTGTAAATAAGATATGGATTTAGTTACTGGATAAAATTTCCCTTGGGTTTTACACAATGACAGATCACCGCAAGAGTATTCAAATTCCATCCTAGTGAAATTTCTTCTGGATCTTAAAAACATCTTCAGAACTTAATGCTGCTTTGATTTCCTCCTAGAGTCTGTATGACTTATTCCGTAGTCCTTATAATTAGAAATTCAGATCTAGTCATGCTTCTTGAAGAGATACACCCATTATGAAAGCATAATTATTGGGATGGCAAATTATAAAATTAGCATTACTGTATGTTATTAAACTACTGCTTTTTCTGTCATAGAAGACAACCATTTTTCAGTCCTTTTGGTGTAGTGGGAGATAACTTTTCCTGCTCTAATATGTATATTACAAAACTTGGCTAATAATGTTCCCCTTCATTCCATAAGCCGTAAGAGGACAATTCATTATGTACTGCAGGTCTTTTTAGAACTGACAGCTGCACTGTAATTATCTTCACACGGATATTTGTAATCGGACTTGAAACTTGGGTAATTGAACTAATGTGTTTTGATCCATGAGGTTTTATATTGAGCTCTCTGAATGTAATTATACTTCATAAACACTATTATTTTTTTTTGCAATCAGTTCTTTCTTGGAAAATTGAGTTTCTTTGGTGAGTGACTGCACAGGAATAAGCACACAAGAAAGTTGCTTGTAGCAGTAAAAAAAGGGAGTTTCTTCTAGACTAGTTGTTGAGTAGATAGCAAGTGAAGCTCCTTTCAGGTTCCAAATAAGAATGATTCAAAAACGTATGACGCTATGTCAAATAAAGCTGATGTTGCAATAAAAACATCCTGCTGTGTGTAAAAATCAGACTACAAACAAAGTACAAATGAGACATTTGTACTTTTATTTTTCTGAGGGAAAGGTAATGAACTGATATTGATGTTTCTCTTCATGCATTTTTAATGCTAAAAATGTTCTTTGTTTCTTACATTAAATACCCAATTTTTCCTCTTATGTTTCCTTTCTTTTTTGTTCTTTCCCTTTTTAGTTATTTTTGCTCATATCCTCTGTAATGAGTGAAAAGGTTTGAGGTTATTTCTGCATTCAGAACTCAGTACCAAATCTTTGACTTGGGAAAGGATACTGGCTTTTCTGGGGCTACCATTTATCAGCCTGACCCCTATCTTGAAATTTGCTGGTTTTCACTGTGTTTGTCAGCATTGTATTAACTCATGATACAGAAGCAGCAATGGAACCAACAGATAGAGGAGTAGTGCCTGTCTGTATCAAAGGGGCCATCATTTCAGCCATTAGATTTGGTGGATTTGTGCCAGAGAGAAATAATAAGAGAAAATATGACTTTCTCTTTTGGTTTTGAGGGGAACCAAAGACACGTCTCCCAGACAAGTTACAAAGAATCAAACTGAATGTTTTCTTTCAGTCTTATTAAACTCAGTGGGGTTTTTTTGTAGTTGTTTTTCTGGGGTTTTTTGGGGGCGGGGGGGGGTGTTGGTGCAAATGTCTCATTCTGTTAAATTAATTTCTCTGGAAAAGCCTCTTAGTTTCCTTTACAGAATCTCTAGTTTGCTAACTAGTCCTATGATGATAAGCTATGCTAATACTGGAAAATATAGGGTTGTCCCTGTACCACTAATGTACCTTCAAAGTAAAAAATTAATACCTGGAATAGGAACTTTCTCAGTCACATGAGTTCTGTAAGGAATGAAGAATACTTCAGTGTAATTTGCTCTTGTTCTTTTTTGCAGACCCATTAGTTTCTCTGAATGTTCTAAAATCTCCTACTGGAGATCTGTAAAGTATTCTGCGGATACATGTGTGAGTGCAGCATACATGTGTGACCTTAACTGTTTGCTTTTTAGTATTTCTAATGCAAGTATTTCTGGCAATCTATTAAAGTTGCTCTTTTTAATATACTTTGTTGTATTAGCTGCTTGATAAAATAGGGTGTGAAAAACATGCAGATTAACACTGTTAAATCCTTCAGCCCTGGAAACACCAACTGTAATGTTCAATAAGCAAGACACAAATAAATCCGGGTATGGCATGTGCTGGCTCTTTGGATACTACCCAGCAGGCATTTGTTTTCCTCTTTGAGGAAAAATACCATAGTTTCAGTTTTCTTACTTGATTAAACTAGCTATACCAGCAGAAATTCTGCACACTAGAAGCCCTTCAGAAGTTAGTTAGATTCATGCAGCCGACTTCCCCTCTAAATATAATCTGTTTGCTATAAAGGAGAGAAATCTTTTTTTTTTCTTTTTAATTCTTATTTCTCTTTACCCATATAATATACTAGTTTAAAAATCCACAATGATTTTTAACTAGAAATGGTTTAAAAGTACATTTCAGTAAAAAAACCAAGCAAATGATATTTTTGGAAAAATGGGAAACACTGAAAAATCTGTTCTTGTTTATTTTTCATATAAAAAGGAGGAAGTTTGAGAAATATGGGATGAAACTTTTTGTGTGGGAAGTGCCAAGCAGTCTTAAGCAAAGCAGTTGCAAAATCATGCGACTAGTGAAAATTGTAATCCATTGTGCAGAAAAGTTAGATTCTTTGGTAGGTGGTCTCTGAGACATGCTGGTTGGTGTACCAGAAGAGAGGAAAATTTAACTAGCTTTTATTCTTGATCTTTGACACTGAATTTCTAGAGGACAGTGAAATGCACAAGCCGGTGTGTAGAAGGTAAAGCTGTCTCAATGGTTTTAGGCAGTTCTTTAAGGAATTTAAATACCAATAACATTCAGTGGGACAGCTTTCAAGGGGAACATAAATTGCCTCAGTCTCCTGGCAGGCTACTGGAAGATGAAAATTCTTGTGGGGGTAAATATAGACATAACTATAAAATACAAATTTTGTAATGTATATTTTAATGGTCTAGTGCTACTGATTTGACAAGCCATTACCATATTAGCTGCCAAAAAAAGGCTGTGAGAAGGTAGTTTTAGTCACAGTTCAAAACTTCTTGACGAAGACCATTGCTACCAGATCAGTGCCTCAGCGGTTTGTATGTTACAATTGTGAAGCAATAACTGGAAAGCAACAGGAGGCTCAAGCTGCCTTGTAGCTGGTACCTACTCAGCCAGGACCTTGGTAGACGACAGAGTAGCGAATGACCCAAGCAGACTTGTTTGACCAAATCAGAACTGTCAGTTTGCTAGAATTCCCAACCCCAAATTAGGACCACAAGTAAATGAATCCTATAATAAAAATGTTGTTGTTGGTATTTAAAAGATCAGCACAAGCATTAAGTGGTTACTTATGGATATCCTTAACCTCGATCTTGGTATATATCCAGTCTCACGACCACGTTCATTCAGTGCCAGAATGCAGAGCAGTTCAGATTGTCGTGGAGGAAGCTGGGTGTTAAACATGTAACGAAATGCAAAGGCAGCAGAGCATAAGGCCACAAGGTGTCCTGATACCTCTGTGCAGCCTCTTAAACTGCTGGGAGCCTGGACATTAATTTGGATTAATTCGGGCCTGTTTGGCTGAGAGATGTAAATTGTCCTGATGTGATATGTGTGTGCACATATTTCTGACTTGCCAAGTATGTGTCACACAAATGCTGCATCTGGCCTTCCTTGACGGTGTCTGGGAGCACTTTTTAAACTGTTGAGTCAAGCGGCTTGTTGAGAAAGACCCTCACAGCACACAAGGGGCAGACTGTATGCCAGTTAGCAAGTTAGACCTCATCACTGGAAAAAAATAATGTAAAAGGACAGTAGGAGTAAAGACTTTTTGTCTTTGCCTATTGAAGTTAAAATAGACTAGATGATAGCTTGTACAAACATCTGGCGTAGCTGAAAAAAGACACGGGGACAGATAATTGTGAATGAAAGAGTTGATAATAACCTCTTGATAGTAGCCTTGTGTGGAAAGATGCCATGTTGGCTAACCAACACTTGTTAAGGAATGTATGGGAAAGGCTCCATTCACCAAAGTGCTGAGTGTATGAAGCCCTGTTAAGAATAAATATGGTCCTTAAGTATTCTGCTGAAGGGGAAGGTTTGGCTTATTGAGGTGTAGGATTATAGCACAATGCTCCTAGAACATAATTTATGGAGGGCATATAAAACAACAGATATGTTTTGGTTTTCTATCTATGTTCTTGCTTGGGTGGGTTTTTCTCATAGAGGAAATAAAAATCCAGGCCTTCAAGCTGGCTGTCAGATATGGCTGTGTCTATTTTGAGGTCTGGCTAGGTTTCAAATTAGGGTGGAAGTGTGAGAAGTGAGATGTGTTAAAGAGCTGTGAGGTGCCCACCAGATTGTCACTGAGCAGTCTTTCCCTCATTCAAGCTTTAGATGGTGGATCTTGTCAAGAGGATGGAAAGCAACTACTGACGTGGTAGTAACAGCTTAAATATAGAGACTCTTGTGGCAATGGTAGAAAAAGTATGTCAGTGGGGAAATAAACGAGAGACTGCAAAATCTGCTCTCTTTTTATGAATATGTTATCTTGAACTCACAAGTCTGGAGAAATTCCACTGAGTGCAGAAAAGTTAGAGAAGGTACATGTTAAGACAAAGTCTGGACCCTCTAGGATTTAGTTTTTCATTCTGCCTATTGAGCTGGAAAATAATCTACTATAAAATAATGTGTCCTGGCCATAAGGTCAGTATTTCCCTAAATTCTGTGTGAGTAGAAATTAGTATTTCTGTGTCACCTTTAAAGCTGGTTAGATAATGAGGACTGTGTGGTATATTGACTACTAAAGTGCTGGAACCCATTAGGGCATACTAAACTTGGAGCTGCCATTGCTAAGGGTGTGACCCCTGGGCAAAGGAAAAATTGTAGAGGTTTTGAATTTTTATAGAGCTGACTCTTAATCCTCAGAACCGGTTATACTTAACAAAAGATGATTTAGATATTTCCTTTGTGCTCGCAGGCATCTGGAAAGAGCTTAGGTACTAGGATAGATCAAGGAATAGGAAGACCAGCATGGAGAAATTCTCAGATACACATTGAATGGGATCTTTATAGCCTACAATGATCAGTATGCTTTGGCCTTAGTTGGTGCCCAAGATCAATTTGGGTGAAATCCCTTTGAGGAAAAGCCAAGTGTGGCTCACTTTGAGGAGTGAGCCAAGAGATCTCCTTTTCATCCTGGCAATTTAAGGTAGTACCCTATTTGAGCCTGGCTGGATTAGATCAACCTGAGAGACCTTTGAGCATCACCAGTTACTAAACAGTGTTTCTCCTGTTTGAAACAATTGGCTTATTAAAATTGGCTAGTGTTCTTTCTGATATAGCCAGACACCTAAGCATTTGCTCGCGTCCCATTGCCTTCAAAGAGATGTGTGAAGAATGTTCTGTAATAGGCCTGACTGGATAATCTCTGCTGTTCAAAAATGTAAGTAAGTTTAGAACTGGTTTGAAATTTACAAAATAAGCTAGACCCCAAAAAGTATATGGTAGAGTGACATTCAGACATCATTTATTTCCAAACCTGAGGCTTACAGTTCTGCCTCTTCTTTTACTGGTTTTCCTCTATGTAATCAGCCATTTAACTATCCCAAGAAAAAACCCCAAGAAGTAGTAAGACTGTAATGTCCAAGATTTTCTTCAATTGCTGTATTTGTTTTGGTCATGTGAACTCGGTTTTTAGTGCAGTATGAATGATTATCCCTGGGTTCTGCTGAAATAAAAGAAATGAAAAGGCAGAACACAATTTTGCTGATTCACAGTTTGGGAAACCTGAATACCTTCTGCTGTCACTATTGTTTTGCTCTGGTTTGCCCCATTTCATAAATCTTACACCATTTGATGAAGATTGTAAAGTTCTGTGCAAGTTCAGCCCTTTTAAATTCAGTGACTTCTGAGGATATTTCATTTAATAGTCCCAAGTCCAAAATAGTTTTAAGTATCAAAGCTGTAGCTTTCATACCATTTTCACAAGAGTGTGTCTTTTTGTATTTCAATCCAACTAGGATATTACCAGCTTGCTTCATACCATCTATGAGGTAGTTGATGCATCAGTAAACCATTCTCCTAGTTCCAGCAAAACTCTGCGAGTGAAACTTACTGTGGCACCAGATGGCAGCCAGAAGAAAAAGAGTATCTTGTTAAATCATACTGGTAAGGATGTGCAATCAGCCATTGGAAAAAATATGAAAAACTTCAAGAATCCCTTAAAAATCCATCTTCGTATTTTGTTAATACAAATAAATATATACTTAAAGGCAAATAATTACATGGGTATTTTAAATCCCATGAACCTGCTTTATGATCTTGGGTGCAAAATTGCCTACCCTCCTTTCAGTGTCTCTTAAGCAAATTAGGGTTCCCTCTCCTGATTGATTGTTTCTTTTTGGAAGCAGCAATAACCTGTATGTTGTGTAATTGTCTTTGTGTGCTGCAAGGCAGATTTAAGGTCTTTTCAACTTGTACCACTTTAACTCTGCTGATTATTACAGCACTCAGTTTGTGTGGAAACAGGTGTAGTGGTATAAAGTGTTTTTTGCAAGTGCATAGCTATCCCTGCTGCTGGATAAGAATAAACAATTAAGCATAAGTAACCTTTATGAATCTATGCATAAAAATTGCACATTTTTCTGTACTGGCAGAGTCTGCCATTATAAAATGGCTTATACTCTGATGGCTTATTCACCTTACATTCACTCCAATGATAGTTGTGTCAGCATAATTGCTTCAGTAGGTAAAGTAGTACTAAATTAAAATGCTTAAAGGTATTTAAAGTAATACTTCAGTAGAAAATGTGGGCACCTTATCCAAAAGGAGAGCCTTGTTACCTCAGTTTTAATATATACATCCACTCAGTCAAGTCATAAGCATATTTGCGCTGCTGGGGAGCTATGTGATGCATTAGTAGAGCATTGAGCTCCAAACTACCAAGCCCTCCTGAGGGACAAGTATATCAGTTTGAATGTGGCTCCATTTAACCTGCCACATGGCTTGCAGCCTGACCCTGACTAATGTCCTACAGTCAAGGTTATGTCTGCCTAAAATCTGTCATGCGGACAAAGCACTTTTGAGAAGGTTACATGAAATGATTCATTACATCTTGATCTACCGACAAGAAAAAATGTATTTGCAACGTAGCATGTTAGTTAAGCTGATCAGCAAGGACAGTAATGTGAGAATAATGTACTTTCTCTTGTTGGCAGATTTGCAGAGTGCCAGGCATAGAGCTGAAAGCAAAGCTAATGAAGAAGTAAGAAGCTCTGAGAAGAAGCAGCGGGCTTCTCTCAGGTAAGGGGGATGAATCCTGTCGCCTGACAGGCACTGGGTACCTCTGAGGAAACCTGAGCCACTGATTGCTTGCTTGCTTTATTTTTAAAAATTGTGTTAAAATAGAGGAATTACAGGATTTTTCACTGTGGAACCATCAGCAGATTCCATGAGTGGATACTTTGTATATTAAAACAAAAAACAATAAAGCAAACCTGTAGCACCCATTACTCAAATTTTCTTCTTCTGTTGGCTCTTTGGAGGACAATGTCTTTTTAGATGCCATCTGCAAATATCATGCCTACTAGTGGGGTTTATAGCACAGCCTTCTGGCTAAAAGTGCCCTAAAACCTTTTCATCTTCATAGAGGCCAGCTTCTGCCTTTCTCTGTCCTCCTTCCAGCCCATCTTTTTCACTGGTCAACTCAGTTAGCTCCAAGCTTTATTAAGTCAATCTTGTTTATCATGTCATAACCAGACCTGCTTCTCCTTACCACCTTTCATCCTGAAGGAAGCAGCTTTGAGCTGGCACTGGGTGTACAGTACCTAGCAGAAGGAGGAAAGAAGGGAGCTTGCAGCAGAGCAGCAGACAATCAGCTCTACAGCAAGTGGTCTACATAGGCTACGTCCCGCAGAGTAAGCGACAAGCAAGAGCTTCCAGCACGCTGCCTGCTCCGTGCTCCATTCTGCTGAGGTCGTTCTGGCTTATAGCAGCTGTGCGGTGGCTCAACTCCACTTACAAAGTGTGTTTGTACATTTAGTAGGAGAAGTAAATTAATCTCTTTCTTACCTCACAGTGACTTAGCAGAGTGGCCATCTCTGCTGACTCCACCTGCCAGAAACCATGCTTCCCCGCTGCCACATCAGCTTTAGGTCAACTTCTCCTTACAGAATTAGTTATTAGGTAGTACCCGTGTAGGAATTAGCCTGCTTGCTTAGAACCAATATATTTCATGTAATCTTGCAGGAAAATTGGGATAATTTAATTTATCTTTTTTTTTCCCCCATAAGTTTCAGAATACATTTCACCACTTGAAAAAATACCTGTCTGTTGTCTTTCAGTGGAATCCAGCCTGTGTGACTCAGAGTGCATCCATTTCCAATAAAGTACAAGCACAGTGGTTTCTTTTATGAAGAGCTGTGGGTACACTTGCAGCCATCTACAGATTAGATTAAAAAAAAGTTTTCAGTTCTTCCCTAACAGGATGTACAATATTATTTTGGATGCCAGTCCAGAAGAGGCCTTTTTCCTCTGAAAATGTGTAATCATATGTCTCTATCTATCCTGTTGTCATGAGTTCTACCTGCCTGATAGATATTACCTGCACTGAACTTCAGAGTATGTGATAATCATTTGCAATGTATTTTTCAAGTATTAAAATTTCTTACAGCTAAAAAAAATGTTAATCTCTCAGTCACATGTAGGTGTGCTATTTCTTTTCCGAATTTGGTATTTTAATGGATAGAAAAACAAATCAAAAGCAGATAATTTTGATGCATTTTAAGGTAGATCAGTTGCTCCAAACAGGTCATCTTGGTGTATAGGTTTGATCTGGTTTAGGATTTTGTGTTTCACGCTAAGGCAGAGGGAAGTGTTTGCTGAAATGCTACAGTAATGACATTGAATCATTAGTTGCATTTGTTTCTTCAGCTGCAAATTTAAAAAAAAAAAAATCCACTTTTGGCTTTTCTTGGATTTAGGCATATTTGTCCAAATACATAATAAATTTATCAGGAGAAGGAGCATTCAGTCTTATTAAAAATGACAACAAAACAGTGCCTCCCTTTTTTGGATAGAGTAAAAATGCTAGTGAGTTATCCCAGTGAGTAAATCCCAGTACAATCAAATTTCAGATTAAAAGAAGACTAAAATGACTTCTAATCTTCTGTTAGCAACTCTGTACAAAATCTTCTGTGAACTAAAGAATACTCCGTGGTTTTGCTTGCTGGCCTAGGTGTGGTGTTCATATTCCCTCTGCCCATTAGCAAAGGTTTGCTCTGTGTGAATTTAATGAACTGTTTTTGTTTGATAATCTATTGCAAAAATCCCCTTTCAGTTTGAAGTCCCCCTCCTATCTACCTTAAAGTCCTGGTTTTGCAAATGTAGTGGGTTTATGAACAGCAGCCATTTCCACTTAAATCCACAGTCATAGAGGCATCAAATGTTGGGGTAGAATCTTGGCTCTGCTGCATTTGTCCTTCTCATCCCTTTGGTTAGAGGCTTCATAGACAGAACAAATCTGTATCTTGAGCTGAGCAGATCAGCATCAGACAACTGTCAGCATCTGACAGTTTTTCTGGCATCTCATTAAATGTGGACAGGACAAAGAATGTCCTGTGCACACTGTGTATGGTGCAGGGATGTTTGTGCACTCTGGCCAAATTGCTAACCCTCAGGAAAGCTCCCGGAGACTCATATCAGAATCTCACGATATTAAGGCAGAGGCTTCCCCTTTGAAAGCAGCAATGAGGACTTGAGAAGTGCGCACATTTCACAAATTCAGTCACTTAGGAATTCTAGGCAAGATGTGATTAATATTCAAGGTAAAATGGATAGAAATGTTTTTATCCTGGAGATGGGAGATAGATGGGTTAGATTTTTCATCTGCGGGAAGCTACAGGCAGGAGTTTTCACCTGTAGGGCTAATACAAGTATCAAGATCAAGTAGCTAGATTCATAGCTAGCTTGCCTGGCATGTGTGATACAAAATGGATGGTGGAAGAGCACTGGCAGGCAACTTTGTGGATTGGGTATCTTCTTGCCATTTGAGTTTATATTTCGTTTAGTGCAACAGGGAAAATAGGATGCACACCAGCCTCTAAAACATCTTCCTTTTACCCACAGATACCCATTCTCACTCTCTCTTTCCTGCTGAAGTAATTTCTCCCTGACTGGCTTAAACTCTATGTTATCAGTGAGCATAGTTTTCAGGAAATGTCCTTGCATTTTTCTCTATCACTGCCCTATTCCCCTTATCTACTATATTGCTGTGTGCTTATTACCATCAGGATGACACTCCAGCGTGGGGATTTTAGAAAGGGCTTTCATACACTCCACAAACACTTCAGCAGATGCCTTTTTTTATTAAAAACAAAACAAAACCAAACTAAAAACAGTTACAACATTGTATATTTTTACACACTGCGCTTGATGCGTGGTTGATGAATGCCTTCCCATGTGTATGCAGGAGAGCTTTGTGGGGCTGGATGCCAGACACTTCAGTTCTCAGAAGTACTTAAAGTTCTCTTTGACAGTGGAGCACATCTCTCATCAGTATATAATTGCTTCGCTGTGTGTATTTGCATGGATATTGTTGAACGTCATCTTGCATGTAAGAAAGCTATTAGAATGTAGGGCTGTGGCAGTACTGGCGTAGTTTTTCTTCACTGTCTTGATGAGAGATGGAATTTATTACAGTAACAAAAAGACAGGTTCCCTATTAACTTAGTTTTCAAGAGACAGTGCTGTATACAGTGTTGCTTAATAGTGTTGGATCAAACCCAATGATGTTTTTTCTGGGTTAACTGTGCATTGCCTTGAGCACACGTGTGCAAGTCCCAATGGTTTCCGTAGGCAATTCATGTCTGGCAAATTCAGTTAGCCACGTTCTACCCCAGAAATCTTTTATGTTGACCTACTAAAGTGTAACAACCTGTAAAGGTGTGTCTGAGGCAGGAAAGGTACCGAGTTGGCTATGTATCCAAAAAAATAAACAGTATCTGGACATTCCCTCATTTTTGACAGTACCCCATGTCACTTCTGGAGTTCAAAGCTGACTCAGAGTCTTTAAAGCTTGCCTGCTTTCCAGGCAGACTCTCCTCCATTCAGGAGACTCTGCCTCTATCAAAGTAGAGCGAAAATAATCTTCCAGGTAGGTCAAGTCTTGCGACTTTTATCAAAGAAACTGTAGACCTGTGTCTGACAGAGACACGGGGCACTCAGTTCTGTAATGTCCCTGAACAGTACTATGCTAGACCAGGAAAGCAGTTTGTGCCAAAGCTCAATGGGATCAGCAGCCTCTGGAAACCTGGAAATGCGTTAATAGACTAAAAGCGGAGTACTGGGCACCGTGCAGTACAGAGCCCATATTTAGCAACTGGTGTAGGATACAAGGCCAAATTGTGGTCTTAGGTTGGACATCAGTGCAATCGCACAGAGAAAGAGCAAAGCCTATCTTGTGGTATTGGAGACTGAACTGTCTGAATGACAGGCAGTGACTTAATCAAGAGTTTTCTGCTTATTCTGTTTGTTATATTGAAAATACTGTTCATATCTGCAGACATCCATTTAAATTGCTGAATTAAATTGTTCAGCATTATGGGCTACAATACTGTAAACCTCTGCCTGATTTTTTTTCTGCCTCATACATGAATGGTATTTCAGATATTCATTCACAGGAAATAGTTCTGCTATAAATAAAATTGCAAAGCTGAGCAGGAAAAGGAGTCGAGATTCTGAAGCCAGCGGCTGATCTGACCTTATTAATTGTATTTTGGAAAGCAGCCATTATCTCTGGGTGTCCTACCAGCACCTTCTCTTCTCAGGCTCTCTCTAGTTACTACACCTGTGCTGTTGCCTGTCTTTCTGAAGCAGATACACATGAATGTTTATCTGACATGAGACTTACACCAGCGCTTCCTGACAGCGGCGGAAACAGTCATGAATCAATCAGCAGGTTTTCTTTGGCATGACCAAATTGGAGAATCAGTTGAATGGTTTGGCGCTAAGACAGAATGTGATAAACCCTCGGAGCATTTTTGTTTGTTTGTTTTTGCATGCATGATGCAATTTGAAAGCCTCCTTTGCTTTGCAACATCAGGGTCGATTTATATGAGGGGAAAGAACAGTCAGTTCAGGCCTATCGACTTAGCAAATCCCGTCATCCAGAATTTCAAGCGTTTGTTGTTTCTTTGTGAGCAACTCCTGTCACTTCGAAGTGGCCATTAGTTGTTGGTTTGCAGATGGTGATAACAACTTTAAAGAAGTTCTGCTGAATTGTAATTTTGCTTCCTGGGACAGATATCACCAGAGTGACAACAATCCAGAGCAAAGTGGGTGCTATCGTCATTGTGTTGATGAGAACATTGAAAGGAGAAACCACTATTTGGATCTTGCAGGAATAGAAAACTACACATCAAAGTTTGGGCCAGGTAATCTGGTAATTTATATTGCAGCCTTTTTGTCTTTTCTTTCTTCAGTTGCATGTTTCACATCAGGGGCAGTGAATTGTGAACTTGTGTGATTTGTCTGTAATGACTTACTGGAAGGAATAGGACTGTGTGAATACTGCAAGATAATTACAGGTGAAGGTGGTATCACAACAGAGTGGCTAATGTGCTGCAAGCCTGCTTTGAAGTACTTGTTTGTGTAGCTAAACTTGGAGGTGAGCCTAGGAGAACAATCTTTACATCTAAATTATTAAGTTTAGTCTATGGGTGAGGCGAGGACTGATTTTTGGATGTTGGAGCTTGTTCCCAAGATGATACCAGCACATATTTTGTACTCACTACTGGCCCCAAAATAGGAGAATGTGGGTTCATATCTGGAATTTTGGCTTCTGTCCCCAAATTAAAGGGATTTGGATTTCCTCCCTTTCCCTGTCCTCTGCCAGTATTTTACTATTCCACACACAGTTATTTTAGTGAATTTCAGATAGATGATGACCAAGAGAAGGTAATGTAAAGACTTTTATACACAAACACACATTCACTCTTATATGGATATGTACATATATTTGTGTGTGTATTATTTACTAATCAGAATTATTAAATGTAATTAAACTAGACAGCTATAATTGCATTCACTTCCTTAGGAAAAATTCATTCTGCTGATAACGCTATCCCTGCCAACTGCATGCTACTAATTAAAACTTTGAAATACTAGATGATTAACTCAGCTTGTTATTTCCTAGGATCTCCTCCAGCAGCTCAAAAACATGACCCACCAAGCAGAGTTGTGAATCAGACTAGATCCCGTTCTCACGAACCTGAAACCTTCCATGCTCACCATAGGAAATCTCAAGTGGTGGATCCAAGCCACATCAATCTGGCTGAAAGTTCATATGCCAAGATTGCAGAAATCCAACAGAGGCTCCGGAACCAGGACTCAAACAAGCACTTTGTGAGGTCTCCCAAGGCCCAGGGCAAAAACATTGCCCCTGTGCATCCCGGAAGGGCAGTTAGAAATAAACCTTTTCAAGGGGCGCCCATGCCAATGGCTTCCCCAAGTGCACGGGTGGGCCAGAATCTTCCTTACCTGCCCTTGCAATCTCAACAGGTTCACAAGAAGCATAAGCAAAGGGCAAAGGAGAATCATCAAATGTGCAAAACCTTCCAGTCTCCAGGAACAGTTGTGGAAAAGGAACATGTGAGAGACCTGCCCACAGTCATTTTATATGAAGGCCAAGTTGGACAAATGATACAAAGACATGAACACCACCACCACCATGAGCACCACCACCACTACCATCACTTCTACCAGACATAGAAGAGATCCCACCAACATCCTCCAAGAATCATCCCATATGAAGGAAATGCGTTCTTGTGATACCAGAACTAAGGCATTACTATGATTAATATTATTGTTACTCCATTAATATTCAGCTAGCATATATTTTAGAGGTATATGGGACTCTTGAAACTTACCCTATTTATATGTTGTGAAACTGCATAGCTTACTTAAACACCTTGTGGATTTGTTTTGTTTTTTTTTTTTTAAAAAGTGGCTTGTAAAACAGCAAACAGCCATAGCTTTTTGAGCTGTGATTTAATACAGGTCGTCAACGCACTTCTTTACAAGTACTACTTCCATGTAGTAGGAAAGATTCTTCAAACACTATTGCAGACATCTAGCTTACCACTCTGCTGTATGTCGGCTGATCGCACACAAGCCTTTTATCAGGGGAGCAATGTTCAAAGGGTTGGACTCCAGAGATACTCAGAATAATGGAAAATACAAACAGCTGCTACCTCTAGTATTATTCAGATTTTATTTTCTTTTTATTGATTGTAATGTGCTACAGGGGGGATTTTAATGTACTGCATCCGTGTAGCCTGTTTGTGTTCACATCCTTTCAAATTATCTTAATAATTACAAGGAAATATTAGCTATACTTGTCAACAGAGCTACATTTGTACGAATTACACTTTATTTTCTTGGAGATTCCTCACTGACACAAGTACAGTCTGTTATATACTGGGTAATATTTAAATACACTTCTTTTATTTTTGTGTTTTCTTCTGCTTACTCTCCATTCTGTTTGGGGTAACCATTTGAAAAGAGGAGGATGTGAAATGGGGTTTTCAAAAGCATCACTAGACCTTAGTGCTTGGGCCGTAAGTATCATTCACGGGGGTTTGAGAAGGAGAGGGTTTGTTTGGGGGGGTTGTTTTGTTTAAATCCACAGTTCTTCGTTTTGAGAAAGAATTGAGGAAAATATACTTTCTCACTTTAAATGTTGGCAAATATATAT